>NC_142014.1:1833197-1876088 GCF_049901735.1 Notechis scutatus
CAAATGCAAATTTTTCTTGATCCCAAATGCAAAAACGGATACCAGGACGAGATTCGGGGTGGGAATTCCATACTTAAAATGGTATTGCTTGCTGTTTTAAAAAATCAGGCTTTTTGTGCCTGAAGAAGAAAACGGTCGGGGTTAGAAAAACTGGTGCATTGGGAGGCAAAATTTTTTGATCCCAAATGCAAAAAACGGATACCAGGGGGACGTGAAATTCGCAAAATTAAAATTGTTTTTAAAAAATCAGGCTTTTGGTGCCTGAAGAAGAAAACGCGTGATACCGCGGTCAGAAAAACTGGTGCCTGGGTAGGCAAATTTTTTTTATCCCAAATGCAAAAAATTTTTTTATCCCAAATGCAAAAACGGATACAAGGATGAGATTCGGGGTAGAATTCCATACTTAAAAATGGTATTGCTTGCTGTTTTAAAAAATCAGGCTTTTTGGTGCCTGAAGAAGAAAAGCGGTGATGCAGCGGTCAGAAAAACTGGTGCCTTGGGAGGCAAATTTTTTTTATCCCAAATGCAAATTTTTTGATCCCAAATGCAAAAAGCGGATACCAGGATGAGATTCGGTAGAATTCCATACTTAAAAATGGTATTGTTTTTGATTTTTAAAAAAATCAAGGCTTTTTGGTGCCTGAAGAAGAAACGCGTGATGCCGCGGTCAGAAAAACTGGTGCCTGGGAGGCAAAATTTTTTATCCCAAATGCAAATTTTTCTTGATCCCAAATGCAAAACGGATACCAAGGATGAGATTCGGGGTAGAATTCCATACTTAAAAATGTGTCTTGCTGCTGTTTTAAAAATCAGGCTTTTTGGTGCCTGAAGAAGAAAGCGGGATGCCGGGTCAGAAAAACTGGTGCATTGGGAGGCAAAATTTTTTATCTAAATGCAAATTTTTTTGATCCCAAATGCAAAAACGGATACCAGGATGAGATTCGGGTAGGAATTCCATACTTAAAAATGGTTTTTTAAAAAATCTGGCTTTTTGGTGCCTGAAGAAGAAAACGCGTGATGCCGTGGTCAGAAAAACTAGTGCATTGGGAGGCAAAAAATTTTTTATCCCAAATGCAAATTTTTTTGATCCCAAATGCAAAAACGGATACCAGGATGAGATTCGGGGTAGAATTCCATACTTAAAAATGGTTTCTTGCTTTTAAAAATCAGGCTTTTTGGTGCCTGAAGAAGAAAACAGCGTGATGCCGCGGTCAGAAAAACTGGTGCATTGGGAGGCAAATTTTTTTTGATCCCAAATGCAAATTTTTTTGATCCCAAATGCAAAAACGGATACCAGGACGAGATTCGGGGTAGAATTCCATACTTAAAAATGTGCTGCTGTTTTTAAAAATCAGGCTTTTTGGGCCTGAAGAAGAAAGCGCGTGATGCCGTGGTCAGAAAAACTGGTGCATTGGGAGGCAAATTTTTTTATCCCAAATGCAAATTTTTTTGATCCCAAATGCAAAAACGGATACCAGGACGAGATTCGGGGTAGAATTCCATACTTAAAAATGGTATTGCTTCTGTTTTTAAAAAATCAGGCTTTTTGGTGCCTGAAGAAGAAAAGCGCGTGATGCCGCGGTCAGAAAAACTGGTGCATTGGGAGGCAAAATTTTTTTATCCCAAATGCAAATTTTTTTGATCCCAAATGCAAAAACGGATACCAGGATGAGAGTTCGGGGTAGAATTCCATACTTAAAAATGGTATTGCTTGCTTTTTTAAAAATCAGGCTTTTTGGTGCCTGAAGAAGAAAACGCGTGATGCCGCGGTCAGAAAAACTGGTGCATTGGGAGGCAAAATTTTTGATCCCAAATGCAAATTTTTTTGATCCCAAATGCAAAACGGATACCAGGATGAGATTCAGGGTAGAATTCCATACTTAAAAATGTATTTTTTTAAAAATCAGGCTTTTTGGTGCCTGAAGAAGAAAAGCGCGTGATGCCGGGTCAGAAAAACTGGTGCCTTGGGAGGCAAATTTTTTTTATCCCAAATGCAAATTTTTTTTATCCCAAATGCAAAAACGGATACTAAGACGAGATTCGGGGTAGAATTCCATACTTAAAAATGGTATTGCTTGCTGTTTTAAAAAATCAAGCTTTTTGGTGCCTGAAGAAGAAAAGCGCGTGATGCCGCGGTCAGAAAAACTGGTGCATTGGGAGGCAAAATTTTTATCCCAAATGCAAATTTTTTTTGATCCCAAATGCAAAAACGGATACCAAGACGAGATTCGGGGTAGAATTCCATACTTAAAAATGGTATTGCTTGCTGTTTTTTTAAAAATCAGGCTTTTTGGTGCCTGAAGAAGAAAACGCGTGGTCAGAAAAACTGGTGCATTGGGAGGCAAAAATTTTTTATCCCAAATGCAAATTTTTTGATCCCAAATGCAAAAACGGATACCAGGATGAGATTCGGGGTAGAATTCCATACTTAAAAATGGTATTGCGCGTTTTAAAAAATCAAGCTTTTTGGTGCCTGAAGAAGAAAACGCGTGATGCCGTGGTCAGAAAAACTGGTGCATTGGGAGGCAAATTTTTTTATCCCAAATGCAAAATTTTTTTTATCCCAAATGCAAAAACGGATACCAAGACGAGATTCGGGGTAGAATTCCATACTTAAAAATGGTATTGCTGCGTTTTAAAAATCAAGCTTTTGGTGCCTGAAGAAGAAAACCGTGATGCCGCGGTCAGAAAAACTGGTGCATTGGGAGGCAAATTTTTTTATCCCAAATGCAAATTTTTTTGATCCCAAATGCAAAAACGGATACCAAGACGAGATTCGGGGTAGAATTCCATACTTAAAAATGGTATTGCTTGCTGTTTTTAAAAATCAGGCTTTTTGGTGCCTGAAGAAGAAAACGCGTGATGCTGCGGTCAGAAAAAGTGGTGCATTGGGAGGCAAATTTTTTTTTATCCCAAATGCAAATTTTTCTTGATCCCAAATGCAAAAACGGATACCAGGATGAGATTCGGGGTAGAATTCCATACTTAAAAATGGTATTGCTTGCTATTTTTAAAAATCAGGCTTTTGGGTGCCAGAAGAAGAAAACGCGTGATGCCGCGGTCAGAAAAACTGGTGCATTGGGAGGCAAAAATTTTTTTATCTTAAATGCAAATTTTTTTTTGATCCCAAATGCAAAAACGGATACCAGGATGAGATTCGGGGTAGAATTCCATACTTAAAAATGGTATTGCTGCGTTTTTAAAAATCAGGCTTTTTGGTGCCTGAAGAAGAAAAGCGCGTGATGCCGCGGTCAGAAAAACTGGTGCATTGGGAGGCAAAATTTTTTATCCCAAATGCAATTTTTTTGATCCCAAATGCAAAAACGGATACCAGGATGAGAGTTCGGGGTAGAATTCCATACTTAAAAATGGTATTGCTTGCTGTTTTAAAAATCAAGCTTTTGGTGCCTGAAGAAGAAAAGCGCGTGATGCCGCGGTCAGAAAAAACTGGTGCATTGGGAGGCAAAATTTTTTTATCCCAAATGCAAATTTTTTTTGATCCCAAATGCAAAAAGGGATACCAGGATGAGATTCAGGGTAGAATTCCATACTTAAAAATGGTATTGCTTGCTGTTTTTAAAAATCAGGCTTTTTGGTGCCTGAAGAAGAAAACGCGTGATGCCGCGGTCAGAAAAACTGGTGCATTGGGAGGCAAAAATTTTTTATCCCAAATGCAAATTTTTTTGATCCCAAATGCAAAAACGGATACTAAGACGAGATTCGGGGTAGAATTCCATACTTAAAAATGGTATTGCTGCGTTTTTAAAAAATCAAGCTTTTTGGTGCCTGAAGAAGGAAAGCGCGTGAGAAAAGGGGGCTTGGGAGGCAAAATTTTTGATCCCAAATGCAAATTTTTTTGATCCCAAAGCAAAAGCGGATACCAGGATGAGATTCGGGGTTTTTTTTTTTTTTTATTTTTTTGGTGGGGGAGCGTGATGCCGCAGCGGTCAGAAAAACTGGTGCCTGGGAAGGCAAATTTTTTTTGATCCCAAATGCAAATTTTTTTTTATCCCAAATGCAAAAACGGATACCAGGATGAGATTCGGGGTAGAATTCCATACTTAAAAATGGTATTGCTGCTTTTTAAAAAATCAAGCTTTTTGGTGCCTGAAGAAGAAAAGCGCGTGATGCCGCGGTCAGAAAAACTGGTGCATTGGGAGGCAAAAATTTTTTATCCCAAATGCAAATTTTTTTTTGATCCAAAATGCAAAAACGGATACTAAGACGAGATTCGGGGTAGAATTCCATACTTAAAAATGGTATTGCTTGCTGTTTTAAAAAATCAGGCTTTTTGGTGCCTGAAGAAGAAACGTGTGATGCCGCGGTCAGAAAAACTGGTGCATTGGGAGGCAAAAATTTTTTTATCTTAAATGCAAATTTTTTTTGATCCCAAATGCAAAAACGGATACTAAGACGAGATTCGGGGTAGAATTCCATACTTAAAAATGGTATTGTTGTTTTTAAAAATCAAGCTTTTTGGTGCCTGAAGAAGAAAACGCGTGATGCCGCGGTCAGAAAAACTGGTGCATTGGGAGGCAAATTTTTTTGATCCCAAATGCAAATTTTTCTTGATCCCAAATGCAAAAAGGGATACCAGGATGAGATTCAGGGTAGAATTCCATACTTAAAAATGGTATTGCTTGCTATTTTTAAAAATCAGGCGTTTGGGTGCCTGAAGAAGAAAACGCGTGATGCCGCGGTCAGAAAAACTGAATTGCATTGGGAGGCAAATTTTTTTTATCCCAAATGCAAAATGATCCCAAATGCAAAAAGCGGATACTAGGACGAGATTCGGGGTAGAATTCCATACTTAAAAATGGTATTGCTTGCGTTTTAAAAATCAGGCTTTTTGGTGCCTGAAGAAGAAAAGCGCGTGATGCCGCGGTCAGAAAAACTGGTGCATTGGGAGGCAAAAATTTTTTATCCCAAATGCAAATTTTTTTTATCCCAAATGCAAAAAGCGGATACCAGGATGAGATTCGGGGTAGAATTCCATACTTTGGTTTTTTTTAAAAATCAGGCTTTTTGGTGCCTGAAGAAGAAAACGCGTGATGCCGCGGTCAGAAAAACTGGTGCATTGGGAGGCAAAATTTTTTTGATACTTAAATGCAAAATTTTTTTGATCCCAAAGCAAATGCAAAAGCGGATCACCAGGATGAGATTCGGGGTAGAATTCCATACTTAAAAATGGTATTGCTTGCGTTTTAAAAAATCAAGCTTTTTTGCTGCCTGAAGAAGAAAACGCGTGATACCGCGGTCAGAAAAACTGGTGCATTGGGTAGGCAAATTTTTTTGATCCCAAATGCACAAATTTTTTTATCCCAAATGCAAAAACGGATACCAGGACGAGATTCGGGGTAGAATTCCATACTTAAAAATGGTATTGCTTGCTGTTTTTAAAAATCAAGGCTTTTTGGTGCCTGAAGAAGAAAACGCGTGATGCCGTGGTCAGAAAAACTAGTGCATTGGGAGGCAAAAAATTTTTTATCCCAAATGCAAAAAATTTTTTTATCCCAAATGCAAAAACGGATACTAAGACGAGATTCGGGGTAGAATTCCATACTTAAAAATGGTAATGCTTGCTGTTTTTAAAAAATCAGGCTTTTGGTGCCTGAAGAAGAAAACGCGTGATGCCGCGGTCAGAAAAACTGGTGCATTGGGAGGCAAAAAAAAATTTTTATCTTAAATGCAAATTTTTTTGATCCCAAATGCAAAAGCGAGAGCTACCAGGACGAGGTTCGAGGGTAGAATTCCATACTTAAAAATGGTATTGCTTGCATTTTTAAAAATCAGGCTTTTGGTGCCTGAAGAAGAAAAGCAGCGGTGATGCCGCGGTCAGAAAAAGTGGTGCATTGGGAGGCAAATTTTTTTTTATCCCAAATGCAAATTTTTTCTTGATCCCAAATGCAAAACGGATACTAAGACGAGATTCGGGGTAGAATTCCATACTTAAAAATGGTATTGCTTGCTGTTTTAAAAAATCAAGCTTTTTGGTGCCTGAAGAAGAAAACGCGTGATGCCGCGGTCAGAAAAACTGGTGCATTGGGAGGCAAATTTTTTTTGATCCCAAATGCAAATTTTTTTTTATCCCAAATGCAAAAACGGATACCAGGATGAGATTCGGGGTAGAATTCCATACTTAAAAATGGTTTTTATAAAAAATCAGGCTTTTTGGTGCCTGAAGAAGAAAACGTGTGATGCCATGGTCAGAAAAACTGGTGCATTGGGAGGCAAAAAATCCCAAATGCAAATTTTTTTGATCCCAAATGCAAAAACGGATACCAGGACGAGATTCGGGGTAGAATTCCATACTTAAAAATGGTATTGCTTGCTGTTTTTAAAAATCAAGCTTTTTGGTGCCTGAAGAAGAAAACAGCGTGATGCCGCGGTCAGAAAAACTGGTGCATTGGGAGGCAAAAATTTTTTTATCTTAAATGCAAATTTTTTTGATCCCAAATGCAAAAACGGATACCAGGATGAGATTCGGGGTAGAATTCCATACTTAAAAATGTTTTTTTGAAAAATCAGGCTTTTTGCTGCCTGAAGAAGAAAACGCGTGATGCCCGGTCAGAAAAACTGGTGCATTGGGAGGCAAAAATTTTTTATCCCAAATGCAAATTTTTTTTGATCCCAAATGCAAAAACGGATACCAGGATGAGATTCAGGGTAGAATTCCATACTTAAAAATGGTATTGCTTGCTGTTTTAAAAATCAGGCTTTTGGTGCCTGAAGAAGAAAACGCGTGATGCCGCGGTCAGAAAAACTGGTGCATTGGGAGGCAAATTTTTTTTGATCCCAAATGCAAATTTTTTTGATCCCAAATGCAAAAACGGATACTAAGACGAGATTCGGGGTAGAATTCCATACTTAAAAATGGTATTGCTTGCTTTTTTAAAAATCAGGCTTTTGGTGCCTGAAGAAGAAAACGTGTGATGCCGCGGTCAGAAAAACTGGTGCATTGGGAGGCAAAAATTTTTTTTTTATCCCAAATGCAAATTTTTTTTTTGATCCCAAATGCAAAAACGGATACCAGGATGAGATTCGGGGTAGAATTCCATACTTAAAAATGTTTTTAAAAAATCAGGCTTTTGGTGCCTGAAGAAGAAAACGCGTGATGCCGCGGTCAGATCCCAAAAAAACTGGTGCATTGGGAGGCAAATTTTTTTATCCCAAATGCAAAATTTTTTTGATCCCAAATGCAAAAACGGATACCAGGATGAGATTCGGGGTAGAATTCCATACTTAAAAATGGTATTGCTTGCTGTTTTTAAAAATCAAGCTTTTTGGTGCCTGAAGAAGAAAACGCGTGATGCCGCGGTCAGAAAAACTGGTGCATTGGGAGGCAAAAATTTTTTTTGATCCCAAATGCAAATTTTTTGATCCCAAATGCAAAAACGGATACCAGGACGAGATTCGGGGTAGAATTCCATACTTAAAATGGTATTGTGCTTTTTAAAAAATCAGGCTTTTTGGTGCCTGAAGAAGAAAACGCGTGATGCCGTGGGTCAGAAAAACTGGTGCATTGGGAGGCAAATTTTTTTTATCCCAAATGCAAATTTTTTTGATCCCAAATGCAAAAACGGATACCAGGACGAGATTCGGGGTAGAATTCCATACTTAAAAATGCTTGCTTTTTTAAAAATCAGGCTTTTTGGTGCCTGAAGAAGAAAAGCGCGTGATGCCGCGGTCAGAAAAACTGGTGCATTGGGAGGCAAATTTTTTTTTGATCCAAAATGCAAAAACGGATACTAAGACGAGATTCGGGGTAGAATTCCATACTTAAAAATGGTATTGCTTGCTGTTTTAAAAAATCAGGCTTTTTGGTGCCTGAAGAAGAAAAGCGCGTGATGCCGCGGTCAGAAAAGTGGTGCATTGGGAGGCAAAAAATTTTTTTATTCCAAATGCAAATTTTTTTGATCCCAAATGCAAAAACGGATACCAAGACGAGATTCGGGTAGAATTCCATACTTAAAAATGGTATTGCTTGCTGTTTTAAAAATCAGGCTTTTTGGTGCCTGAAGAAGAAAACGCGTGATGCCGCGGTCAGAAAAACTGGTGCATTGGGAGGCAAATTTTTTTATCTTAAATGCAAAATTTTTTTGATCCCAAATGCAAAAACGGATACTAAGACGAGATTCGGGGTAGAATTCCATACTTAAAAATGGTATTGCTTGCTGTTTTAAAAATCAGGCTTTTTGGTGCCTGAAGAAGAAAACGCGTGATACCGCGGTCAGAAAAACTGGTGCATTGGGAGGCAAATTTTTTTTATCCCAAATGCAAATTTTTTTGATCCCAAATGCAAAACGGATACCAGGATGAGATTCGGGGTAGAATTCCATACTTAAAAATGGCTTTTTTAAAAATCAAGCTTTTTGGTGCCTGAAGAAGAAAAGCGCGTGATGCCGCGGTCAGAAAAACTGGTGCATTGGGAGGCAAAAATTTTTTTATCCCAAATGCAAATTTTTTTTGATCCCAAATGCAAAAAGCGGATACCAGGACGAGATTCGGGGTAGAATTCCATACTTAAAAATGGTATTGCTTGCTGTTTTAAAAATCAGGCTTTTTGGTGCCTGAAGAAGAAACGTGTGATGCCGCGGTCAGAAAAACTGGTGCATTGGGAGGCAAAAAATTTTTGATCCCAAATGCAAATTTTTTTTTATCCCAAATGCAAAAACGGATACCAGGACGAGATTCAGGGTAGAATTCCATACTTAAAAATGGTATTGCTTTTTTTAAAAATCAGGCTTTTTGGTGCCTGAAGAAGAAAAACGCGTGATGCCGCGGTCAGAAAAACTGGTGCATTGGGAGGCAAATTTTTTTGATCCCAAATGCAATTTTTTTTGATCCCAAATGCAAAAACGGATACCAGGATGAGATTCGGGGTAGAATTCCATACTTAAAAATGTTTTTTAAAAAATCAGGCTTTTTGGTGCCTGAAGAAGAAAAACGCGTGATGCCGCGGTCAGAAAAACTGGTGCATTGGGAGGCAAATTTTTTTGATCCCAAATGCAAATTTTTCTTGATCCCAAATGCAAAAACGGATACCAGGATGAGATTCGGGGTAGAATTCCATACTTAAAAATGGTATTGCTTGCTGTTTTTAAAAATCAGGCTTTTGGGTGCCAGAAGAAGAAAACGCGTGATGCCGCGGTCAGAAAAACTGGTGCATTGGGAGGCAAAAAATTTTTTATCCCAAATGCAAATTTTTTTTGATCCCAAATGCAAAAACGGATACCAGGATGAGATTAGGGGTAGAATTCCATACTTAAAAATGGTATTGCTTGCTGTTTTAAAAATCAGGCTTTTGGTGCCTGAAGAAGAAAACGCGTGATACCGCGGTCAGAAAAACTGGTGCATTGGGAGGCAAATTTTTTTATCCCAAATGCAAAAAAATTTTTTTGATCCCAAATGCAAAAACGGATACCAGGACGAGATTGGGTAGAATTCCATACTTAAAAATGGTATTGCTTGCTGTTTTAAAAATCAAGCTTTTGGTGCCTGAAGAAGAAAACGCGTGATGCCGCGGTCAGAAAAACTGGTGCATTGGGAGGCAAATTTTTTTTATCCCAAATGCAAATTTTTTTTATCCCAAATGCAAAACGGATACCAGGATGAGATTCGGGTCAGAATTCCATACTTAAAAATGTTTTAAAAAAATCAGGCTTTTGGTGCCTGAAGAAGAAAAGCGCGTGATGCCGCGGTCAGAAAAACTGGTGCATTGGGAGGCAAAATTTTTTTATCCCAAATGCAAATTTTTTTGATCCCAAATGCAAAAACGGATACCAGGATGAGATTCGGGTAGAATTCCATACTTAAAAATGGTATTGCTTGCTGTTTTAAAAAATCAGGCTTTTGGTGCCTGAAGAAGAAAACGCGTGATGCCGCGGTCAGAAAAACTGGTGCATTGGGAGGCAAATTTTTTTATCCCAAATGCAAATTTTTTTTATCCCAAATGCAAAAACGGATACTAAGACGAGATTCGGGGTAGAATTCCATACTTAAAAATGGTATTGCTTGCTATTTTTTAAAAATCAGGCTTTTTGGTGCCTGAAGAAGAAAACGCATGATGCCGCGGTTAGAAAAACTGGTGCCTGGGGAGGCAAAAATTTTTTGATCCCAAATGCAAATTTTTTTTGATCCCAAATGCAAAAAGGGATACCAGGATGAGATTCGGGGTAGAATTCCATACTTAAAAATGGTATTGCTTGCTGTTTTAAAAATCAGGCTTTTTGGTGCCTGAAGAAGAAAACGCGTGATGCCGCGGTCAGAAAAACTGGTGCCTGGGGAGGCAAATTTTTTTTGATCCCAAATGCAAATTTTTTTTGATCCCAAATGCAAAAACGGATACCAGGATGAGATTCAGGGTAGAATTCCATACTTAAAAATGGTATTGCTTGCTATTTTTAAAAATCAGGCTTTTTGGTGCCTGAAGAAGAAAACGCGTGATGCCGCGGTCAGAAAAACTAGTGCATTGGGAGGCAAAAAATTTTTTATCCCAAATGCAAAAATTTTTTTTATCCCAAATGCAAAAACGGATACTAAGACGAGATTCGGGGTAGAATTCCATACTTAAAAATGGTATTGCTTGCTGTTTTTAAAAAATCAGGCTTTTTGGTGCCTGAAGAAGAAAACGCGTGATGCCGCGGTCAGAAAAACTGGTGCATTGGGAGGCAAATTTTTTTTTATCCCAAATGCAAAAATTTTTTTTATCCCAAATGCAAAAACGGATACTAAGACGAGATTCGGGGTAGAATTCCATACTTAAAAATGGTATTTTGTTTTTAAAAATCAAGCTTTTTGGTGCCTGAAGAAGAAAACGCGTGATGCCGCGGTCAGAAAAACTGGTGCATTGGGAGGCAAATTTTTTTGATCCCAAATGCAAATTTTTTTGATCCCAAATGCAAAAACGGATACCAAGACGAGATTCGGGGTAGAATTCCATACTTAAAAATGGTATTGCTTGCTGTTTTTATAAATCAAGCTTTTTGGTGCCTGAAGAAGAAAACGCGTGATGCCGCGGTCAGAAAAACTGGTGCATTGGGAGGCAAATTTTTTTTGATCCCAAATGCAAATTTTTTTTTATCCCAAATGCAAAAACGGATACCAAGACGAGATTCGGGGTAGAATTCCATACTTAAAAATGCTTGCTGTTTTTATAAATCAAGCTTTTTGGTGCCTGAAGAAGAAAACGCGTGATGCCGCGGTCAGAAAAAGTGGTGCATTGGGAGGCAAATTTTTTTTTATCCCAAATGCAAATTTTTCTTGATCCCAAATGCAAAAACGGATACCAGGATGAGATTCGGGGTAGAATTCCATACTTAAAAATGGTATTGCTTGCTGTTTTTAAAAATCAAGCTTTTTGGTGCCTGAAGAAGAAAACGCGTGATACCGCGGTCAGAAAAACTGGTGCCTGGGTAGGCAAATTTTTTTTTATCCCAAATGCAAAAAATTTTTTTATCCCAAATGCAAAAACGGATACTAAGACGAGATTCGGGGTAGAATTCCATACTTAAAAATGGTATTGCTTGCTGTTTTTAAAAATCAAGCTTTTTGGTGCCTGAAGAAGAAAACGCGTGATGCCGCGGTCAGAAAAACTGGTGCATTGGGAGGCAAATTTTTTTTTATCCCAAATGCAAATTTTTTTTGATCCCAAATGCAAAAACGGATACCAGGACGAGATTCGGGGTAGAATTCCATACTTAAAAATGGTATTGCTTGCTGTTTTAAAAAATCAGGCTTTTTGGTGCCTGAAGAAGAAACGTGTGATGCCGCGGTCAGAAAAACTGGTGCATTGGGAGGCAAAAAATTTTTTATCTTAAATGCAAATTTTTTTTGATCCCAAATGCAAAAACGGATACCAGGACGAGATTCGGGGTAGAATTCCATACTTAAAAATGGTTTTTTTAAAAAATCAGGCTTTTTGGTGCCTGAAGAAGAAAACGCGTGATGCCGCGGTCAGAAAAACTGGTGCTGGGGAGGCAAATTTTTTTTGATCCCAAATGCAAATTTTTCTTGATCCCAAATGCAAAAAGGGATACCAGGATGAGATTCAGGGTAGAATTCCATACTTAAAAATGGTATTGCTTGCTATTTTTAAAAATCAGGCTTTTGGGTGCCAGAAGAAGAAAACGCGTGATGCCGCGGTCAGAAAAACTGGTGCATTGGGAGGCAAAAAAATTTTTGATCCCAAATGCAAATTTTTTTTTTATCCCAAATGCAAAAACGGATACTAAGACGAGATTCGGGGTAGAATTCCATACTTAAAAATGGTATTGCTTGCTGTTTTAAAAATCAGGCTTTTTGGTGCCTGAAGAAGAAAACGCGTGATGCCGCGGTCAGAAAAACTGGTGCATTGGGAGGCAAATTTTTTTATCCCAAATGCAAATTTTTTTTATCCCAAATGCAAAAACGGATACCAGGATGAGATTCGGGTAGAATTCCATACTTAAAAATGGTATTGTTTTTTTAAAAATCAGGCTTTTGGTGCCTGAAGAAGAAAACGCGTGATGCCGCGGTCAGAAAAACTGGTGCATTGGGAGGCAAATTTTTTGATCCCAAATGCAAATTTTTTTGATCCCAAATGCAAAAACGGATACCAGGATGAGATTCGGGTAGAATTCCATACTTAAAAATGGTATTGCTTGCTGTTTTAAAAAATCAGGCTTTTTGGTGCCTGAAGAAGAAACGTGTGATGCCGCGGTCAGAAAAACTGGTGCATTGGGAGGCAAAAATTTTTTTATCTTAAATGCAAATTTTTTTTTATCCCAAATGCAAAAACGGATACCAGGATGAGATTCGGGGTAGAATTCCATACTTAAAAATGGTTTTTTAAAAAAATCAGGCTTTTTGGTGCCTGAAGAAGAAAACGCGTGATGCCGCGGTCAGAAAAAGTGGTGCATTGGGAGGCAAATTTTTTTTTATCCCAAATGCAAATTTTTCTTGATCCCAAATGCAAAAACGGATACCAGGACGAGATTCGGGGTAGAATTCCATACTTAAAAATGGTATTGCTTGCTGTTTTAAAAAATCAAGCTTTTTTGGTGCCTGAAGAAGAAAACGCGTGATGCCGCGGTCAGAAAAACTGGTGCATTGGGAGGCAAAAAAATTTTTTATCCCAAATGCAAATTTTTTTTATCCTAAATGCAAAAACGGATACCAGGATGAGATTCGGGGTAGAATTCCATACTTAAAAATGGTATTGCTTGCTGTTTTTAAAAATCAGGCTTTTGGTGCCTGAAGAAGAAAACGCGTGATGCCGCGGTCAGAAAAACTGGTGCATTGGGAGGCAAATTTTTTTATCCCAAATGCAAATTTTTTTGATCCCAAATGCAAAAACGGATACCAGGATGAGATTCAGGGTAGAATTCCATACTTAAAAATGGTATTGCTTGCTATTTTTAAAAATCAGGCTTTTTGGTGCCTGAAGAAGAAAACGCGTGATGCCGCGGTCAGAAAAACTGGTGCATTGGGAGGCAAAAATTTTTTTGATCCAAAATGCAAAAACGGATACTAAGACGAGATTCGGGGTAGAATTCCATACTTAAAAATGGTATTGCTTGCTGTTTTTAAAAAATCAGGCTTTTTGGTGCCTGAAGAAGAAAACGCGTGATGCCGCGGTCAGAAAAACTGGTGCATTGGGAGGCAAAATTTTTTTATCCCAAATGCAAATTTTTTTTGATCCCAAATGCAAAAACGGATACCAGGATGAGATTCGGGGTAGAATTCCATACTTAAAAATGTTTTTAAAAATCAGGCTTTTGGTGCCTGAAGAAGAAAACGCGTGATGCCGCGGTCAGAAAAAGTGGTGCATTGGGAGGCAAATTTTTTTTTGATCCAAAATGCAAAAACGGATACCAAGACGAGATTCGGGGTAGAATTCCATACTTAAAAATGGTTTTTTTTAAAAAATCAGGCTTTTTGGTGCCTGAAGAAGAAAACGCGTGATGCCGCGGTCAGAAAAACTGGTGCATTGGGAGGCAAAAAATTTTTTTTTATCCCAAATGCAAATTTTTTTTGATCCCAAATGCAAAAACGGATACCAGGATGAGATTCGGGGTAGAATTCCATACTTAAAAATGGTATTGCTTGCTGTTTTTAAAAATCTGGCTTTTTGGTGCCTGAAGAAGAAAACGCGTGATGCCGCGGTCAGAAAAACTGGTGCATTGGGAGGCAAATTTTTTTATCCCAAATGCAAATTTTTTTGATCCCAAATGCAAAAACGGATACCAGGATGAGATTCGGGTAGAATTCCATACTTAAAAATGGTATTGCTTTTTTTAAAAATCAGGCTTTTTGGTGCCTGAAGAAGAAAACGTGTGATGCCGCGGTCAGAAAAACTGGTGCATTGGGAGGCAAATTTTTTTATCCCAAATGCAAATTTTTTTGATCCCAAATGCAAAAACGGATACCAGGATGAGATTCGGGGTAGAATTCCATACTTAAAAATGGTATTGCTTGCTGTTTTAAAAATCAGGCTTTTTGGTGCCTGAAGAAGAAAACGCGTGATGCCGCGGTCAGAAAAACTGGTGCATTGGGAGGCAAAAATTTTTTATCTTAAATGCAAAAATTTTTTGATCCCAAATGAAAAAACGGATACCAGGATGAGATTCGGGGTAGAATTCCATACTTAAAAATGGTATTCTTTTTTTTAAAAATCAGGCTTTTTGGTGCCTGAAGAAGAAAACGCGTGATGCCGCGGTCAGAAAAACTGGTGCATTGGGAGGCAAAATTTTTTATCCCAAATGCAAATTTTTCTTGATCCCAAATGCAAAAACGGATACCAGGATGAGATTCGGGGTAGAATTCCATACTTAAAAATGGTTTTTTTTAAAAATCAGGCTTTTTGGTGCCTGAAGAAGAAAACGCGTGATGCCGCGGTCAGAAAAACTGGTGCATTGGGAGGCAAATTTTTTTATCCCAAATGCAAATTTTTTGATCCCAAATGCAAAAACGGATACCAGGACAAGATTCTGGGTAGAATTCCATACTTAAAAATGGTATTCCTTGTTGTTTTTAAAAATCAAGCTTTTTTTTGCCTGAAGAAGAAAACGCGTGATGCCACGGTCAGAAAAACTGGTGCATTGGGAGGCAAAAAATTTTTTGATCCCAAATGCAAATTTTTTTTTATCCCAAATGCAAAAACGGATACCAGAATGAGATTCGGGGTAGAATTCCATACTTCAAAATGGTTTTTATAAAAAATCAAGCTTTTTGGTGCCTGAAGAAGAAAACGCATGATGCCGCGGTCAGAAAAACTGGTGCATTGGGAGGCAAATTTTTTTTTTATCCCAAATGCAAATTTTTTTTGATCCCAAATGCAAAAACGGATACCAGGATGAGATTCAGGGTAGAATTCCATACTTAAAAATGGTATTGCTTGCTGTTTTTAAAAATCAGGCTTTTTGGTGCCTGAAGAAGAAAACGCGTGATGCCGCGGTCAGAAAAACTGGTGCATTGGGAGGCAAATTTTTTATCAAATGCAAATTTTTTTGATCCCAAATGCAAAAACGGATACCAGGATGAGATTCGGGTAGAATTCCATACTTAAAAATGGTATTTTTTTAAAAATCAGGCTTTTTGGTGCCTGAAGAAGAAAACGCGTGATGCCGCGGTCAGAAAAACTGGTGCATTGGGAGGCAAATTTTTTTTGATCCCAAATGCAAATTTTTTGATCCCAAATGCAAAAACGGATACCAGGATGAGATTCGGGTAGAATTCCATACTTAAAATGGTATGCTTGTTTTTTTAAAAATCAAGCTTTTGGTGCCTGAAGAAGAAAACGCGTGATGCCGCGGTCAGAAAAACTGGTGCATTGGGAGGCAAATTTTTTTGATCCCAAATGCAAATTTTTTTGATCCCAAATGCAAAACGGATACCAGGATGAGATTCGGGTAGAATTCCATACTTAAAAATGGTATTGCTTGCTGTTTTAAAAATCAGGCTTTTTGGTGCCTGAAGAAGAAAACGCGTGATGCCGCGGTCAGAAAAACTGGTGCATTGGGAGGCAAATTTTTTTATCCCAAATGCAAATTTTTTTTGATCCCAAATGCAAAAACGGATACCAGGATGAGATTCGGGTAGAATTCCATACTTAAAAATGGTATTGCTTGTTTTTTAAAAATCAGGCTTTTTGGTGCCTGAAGAAGAAAACGCGTGATGCCGCGGTCAGAAAAACTGGTGCATTGGGAGGCAAATTTTTTTATCCCAAATGCAAATTTTTTTTGATCCCAAATGCAAAAACGGATACCAGGATGAGATTCGGGTAGAATTCCATACTTAAAATGGTATTGCTTGCTTTTTTAAAAATCAGGCTTTTTGGTGCCTGAAGAAGAAAACGCGTGATGCCGCGGTCAGAAAAACTGGTGCATTGGGAGGCAAATTTTTTTATCCCAAATGCAAATTTTTTTATCCCAAATGCAAAAACGGATACCAGGATGAGATTCGGGTAGAATTCCATACTTAAAAATGGTATTGCTTGCTATTTTTAAAAATCAGGCTTTTGGGTGCCTGAAGAAGAAAACGCGTGATGCCGCGGTCAGAAAAACTGGTGCATTGGGAGGCAAATTTTTTTTGATCCCAAATGCAAATTTTTTTTGATCCCAAATGCAAAAACGGATACCAGGATGAGATTCGGGGTAGAATTCCATACTTAAAAATGGTATTGCTTGCTGTTTTTAAAAATCAGGCTTTTTGGTGCCTGAAGAAGAAAACGCGTGATGCCGCGGTCAGAAAAACTGGTGCATTGGGAGGCAAATTTTTTTTGATCCCAAATGCAAATTTTTTTTTATCCCAAATGCAAAAACGGATACCAGGATGAGATTCGGGGTAGAATTCCATACTTAAAAATGGTATTGCTTGCTGTTTTAAAAAATCTGGCTTTTTGGTGCCTGAAGAAGAAAACGCGTGATACCGCGGTCAGAAAAACTGGTGCATTGGGAGGCAAAAATTTTTTTATCTTAAATGCAAAATTTTTTTGATCCCAAATGCAAAAACGGATACCAGGATGAGATTCGGGGTAGAATTCCATACTAAAAAATGGTTTTTTTGGAAAATCAGGCTTTTTGGTGCCTGAAGAAGAAAACGCGTGATACCGCGGTCAGAAAAACTGGTGCATTGGGAGGCAAAAATTTTTTATCTTAAATGCAAATTTTTTTGATCCCAAATGCAAAAACGGATACCAGGATGAGATTCGGGGTAGAATTCCATACTTAAAAATGGTATTGCTTGCTATTTTTAAAAATCAGGTTTTTGGGTGCCTGAAGAAGAAAACGCGTGATGCCGCGGTCAGAAAAACTGGTGCATTGGGAGGCAAATTTTTTTATCCCAAATGCAAATTTTTTTTATCCCAAATGCAAAAAGGGATACCAGGATGAGATTCGGGGTAGAATTCCATACTTAAAAATGGTATTGCTTGCTGTTTTAAAAAATCAAGCTTTTTGGTGCCTGAAGAAGAAAACACGTGATGCCGCGGTCAGAAAAAGTGGTGCATTGGGAGGCAAAATTTTTTTATCCCAAATGCAAATTTTTTTGATCCCAAATGCAAAAACGGATACCAGGATGAGATTCGGGGTAGAATTCCATACTTAAAAATGGTATTGCTTGCTGTTTTTAAAAATCAGGCTTTTGGTGCCTGAAGAAGAAAACGCGTGATGCCGCGGTCAGAAAAACTGGTGCATTGGGAGGCAAAATTTTTTTATCCCAAATGCAAATTTTTTTGATCCCAAATGCAAAAACGGATACCAGGATGAGATTCGGGGTAGAATTCCATACTTAAAAATGTTTTTTTTTGAAAAATCAGGCTTTTTGCTGCCTGAAGAAGAAAACGCGTGATGCCGCGGTCAGAAAAACTGGTGCATTGGGAGGCAAATTTTTTTTGATCCCAAATGCAAAAACGGATACCAGGACGAGATTCGGGGTAGAATTCCATACTTAAAAATGGTATTGCTTGCTGTTTTTAAAAATCAAGCTTTTTGGTGCCTGAAGAAGAAAACGCGTGATGCCGCGGTCAGAAAAACTGGTGCATTGGGAGGCAAATTTTTTTATCCCAAATGCAAATTTTTTTTGATCCCAAATGCAAAAACGGATACCAGGATGAGATTCGGGGTAGAATTCCATACTTAAAAATGGTATTGCTTGCTGTTTTAAAAAATCAAGCTTTTTGGTGCCTGAAGAAGAAAACGCGTGATGCCGCGGTCAGAAAAACTGGTGCATTGGGAGGCAAATTTTTTTTTATCCCAAATGCAAATTTTTTTTTATCCCAAATGCAAAAACGGATACCAGAATGAGATTCGGGGTAGAATTCCATACTTAAAAATGGTATTGCTTTGTTTTTAAAAATCAGGCTTTTTGGTGCCTGAAGAAGAAAACGCGTGATGCCGCGGTCAGAAAAACTGGTGCATTGGGAGGCAATTTTTTTATCCCAAATGCAAATTTTTTTTATCCCAAATGCAAAAACGGATACCAGGATGAGATTCGGGGTAGAATTCCATACTTAAAAATGTATGTTTTTTAAAAATCAGGCTTTTTGGTGCCTGAAGAAGAAAACGCGTGATGCCGCGGTCAGAAAAACTGGTGCATTGGGAGGCAATTTTTTTTTAACCTTAAATGCAAATTTTTTTTATCCCAAATGCAAAAACGGATACCAGAATGAGATTCGGGGTAGAATTCCAGACTTCAAAATGGTTTTCTAAAAAAATCAGGCTTTTGGTGCCTGAAGAAGAAAACGCGTGATGCCGCGGTCAGAAAAACTGGTGCATTGGGAGGCAAATTTTTTTGATCCCAAATGCAAATTTTTTTGATCCCAAATGCAAAAACGGATACCAGGATGAGATTCGGGGTAGAATTCCATACTTAAAAATGGTATTGCTTGCTGTTTTAAAAATCAGGCTTTTTGGTGCCTGAAGAAGAAAACGCGTGATGCCGCGGTCAGAAAAACTGGTGCATTGGGAGGCAAAAAATTTTTTATCTTAAATGCAAAATTTTTTTTGATCCCAAATGCAAAAACGGATACCAGGATGAGATTCGGGGTAGAATTCCATACTTAAAAATGGTTTTTTTTAAAAATCAGGCTTTTGGTGCCTGAAGAAGAAAACGCGTGATGCCGCGGTCAGAAAAACTGGTGCATTGGGAGGCAAATTTTTTTATCCCAAATGCAAATTTTTTGATCCCAAATGCAAAAACGGATACCAGGATGAGATTCGGGTAGAATTCCATACTTAAAAATGGTATTGCTTGCTGTTTTAAAAATCAGGCTTTTTGGTGCCTGAAGAAGAAAACGCGTGATGCCGCGGTCAGAAAAACTGGTGCATTGGGAGGCAAATTTTTTTATCCAAATGCAAATTTTTTTGATCCCAAATATGCAAAAACGGATACCAGGATGAGATTCGGGGTAGAATTCCATACTTAAAAATGGTATTGCTTGCTGTTTTAAAAAATCTGGCTTTTTGGTGCCTGAAGAAGAAAACGCGTGATGCCGTGGTCAGAAAAACTGGTGCATTGGGAGGCAAAAAATTTTTTATCTTAAATGCAAATTTTTTTTGATCCCAAATGCAAAAACGGATACCAGGATGAGATTCGGGGTAGAATTCCATACTTAAAAATGTTTTTTTTAAAAAATCAGGCTTTTTGGTGCCTGAAGAAGAAAACGCGTGATGCCGCGGTCAGAAAAACTGGTGCATTGGGAGGCAAATTTTTTTTATCCCAAATGCAAATTTTTCTTGATCCCAAATGCAAAAACGGATACCAGGATGAGATTCGGGGTAGAATTCCATACTTAAAAATGGTATTGCTTGCGTTTTAAAAAATCAGGCTTTTTGGTGCCTGAAGAAGAAAACGCGTGATGCCGCGGTCAGAAAAACTGGTGCATTGGGAGGCAAATTTTTTTATCCCAAATGCAAATTTTTTTGATCCCAAATGCAAAAACGGATACCAGGATGAGATTCGGGGTAGAATTCCATACTTAAAAATGGTTTTTATAAAAAATCAAGCTTTTTGGTGCCTGAAGAAGAAAACGCGTGATGCCGCGGTCAGAAAAACTGGTGCATTGGGAGGCAAATTTTTTTGATCCCAAATGCAAATTTTTTTATCCCAAATGCAAAAACGGATACCAGGAGAGATTGGGGTAGAATTCCATACTTAAAAATGGTATTGCTTGCTTTTTAAAAATCAGGCTTTTTGGTGCCTGAAGAAGAAAACGCGTGATGCCGCGGTCAGAAAAACTGGTGCATTGGGAGGCAAAAAATTTTTTATCCCAAATGCAAATTTTTTTTGATCCCAAATGCAAAAACGGATACCAGGATGAGATTCGGGGTAGAATTCCATACTTAAAAATGTTTTTTTTAAAAATCAGGCTTTTTGGTGCCTGAAGAAGAAAACGCGTGATGCCGCGGTCAGAAAAACTGGTGCATTGGGAGGCAAATTTTTTTATCCAAATGCAAATTTTTTTGATCCCAAATGCAAAAACGGATACCAGGATGAGATTCGGGGTAGAATTCCATACTTAAAAATGGTATTTTTGCTGTTTTAAAAATCAGGCTTTTTGGTGCCTGAAGAAGAAAACGCGTGATACCGCGGTCAGAAAAACTGGTGCCTTGGGAGGCAAATTTTTTTTGATCCCAAATGCAAATTTTTTTTGATCCCAAATGCAAAAACGGATACCAGGATGAGATTCGGGGTAGAATTCCATACTTAAAAATGGTATTGCTTGCTGTTTTTAAAAATCAAGCTTTTTGGTGCCTGAAGAAGAAAACGCGTGATGCCGCGGTCAGAAAAACTGGTGCATTGGGAGGCAAATTTTTTTGGATCCCAAATGCAAATTTTTTTGATCCCAAATGCAAAACGGATACCAGGATGAGATTCGGGGTAGAATTCCATACTTAAAAATGTTTTTTTAAAAATCAGGCTTTTTGGTGCCTGAAGAAGAAAACGCGTGATGCCGCGGTCAGAAAAACTGGTGCATTGGGAGGCAAATTTTTTTTTATCTCAAATGCAAATTTTTTTTTATCCCAAATGCAAAAACGGATACCAGAATGAGATTCGGGGTAGAATTCCATACTTAAAAATGGTATTTTTGCTGTTTTAAAAATCAAGCTTTTTGGTGCCTGAAGAAGAAAACGCATGATGCCGCGGTTAGAAAAACTGGTGCCTGGGGAGGCAAATTTTTTTTGATCCCAAATGCAAATTTTTCTTGATCCCAAATGCAAAAACGGATACCAGGACGAGATTCGGGGTAGAATTCCATACTTAAAAATGGTATTGCTTGCTGTTTTTAAAAATCAGGCTTTTTGGTGCCTGAAGAAGAAAACGCGTGATGCCGCGGTCAGAAAAACTGGTGCATTGGGAGGCAAATTTTTTTTTATCTTAAATGCAAATTTTTTTTGATCCCAAATGCAAAAACGGATACCAGGATGAGATTCGGGGTAGAATTCCATACTTAAAAATGGTTTTTTTAAAAAATCAGGCTTTTTGCTGCCTGAAGAAGAAAACGCGCGTGATGCGCGGTCAGAAAAACTGGTGCATTGGGAGGCAAATTTTTTTGATCCCAAATGCAAATTTTTTTGATCCCAAATGCAAAAACGGATACCAGGATGAGATTCGGGGTAGAATTCCATACTTCAAAATGGTTTTTATAAAAAATCAAGCTTTTTGGTGCCTGAAGAAGAAAACGCATGATGCCGCGGTCAGAAAAACTGGTGCATTGGGAGGCAAAATTTTTTTGATCCCAAATGCAAATTTTTCTTGATCCCAAATGCAAAAACGGATACCAGGATGAGATTCGGGGTAGAATTCCATACTTAAAAATGGTATTGCTTGCTGTTTTAAAAAATCAAGCTTTTTGGTGCCTGAAGAAGAAAACGCGTGATGCCGCGGTCAGAAAAAGTGGTGCATTGGGAGGCAAATTTTTTTTTATCCCAAATGCAAATTTTTTTTGATCCCAAATGCAAAAACGGATACCAGGATGAGATTTGGGGTAGAATTCCATACTTAAAAATGGTATTGCTTGCTGTTTTTAAAAAATCAAGCTTTTTGGTGCCTGAAGAAGAAAACGCGTGATGCCGTGGTCAGAAAAACTAGTGCATTGGGAGGCAAAAAAATTTTTTATCTTAAATGCAAAATTTTTTTGATCCCAAATGCAAAAACGGATACCAGGATGAGATTCGGGGTAGAATTCCATACTAAAAAATGGTTTTTTTGGAAAATCAGGCTTTTTGGTGCCTGAAGAAGAAAACGCGTGATGCCGCGGTCAGAAAAACTGGTGCATTGGGAGGCAAATTTTTTTTATCCAAATGCAAATTTTTTTGATCCCAAATGCAAAACGGATACCAGATGAGATTCGGGTAGAATTCCATACTTAAAAATGGTATTGCTTGCTTTTTAAAAATCAGGCTTTTTGGTGCCTGAAGAAGAAAACGCGTGATGCCGCGGTCAGAAAAACTGGTGCATTGGGAGGCAAAATTTTTTTATCTAAATGCAAAATTTTTTGATCCCAAATGCAAAAACGGATACCAGGATGAGATTCGGGGTAGAATTCCATACTTAAAAATGGTATTGCTTTTTTTAAAAATCAGGCTTTTTGGTGCCTGAAGAAGAAAACGCGTGATGCCGCGGTCAGAAAAACTGGTGCATTGGGAGGCAAAATTTTTTTATCTTAAATGCAAATTTTTTTTGATCCCAAATGCAAAAACGGATACCAGGATGAGATTCGGGGTAGAATTCCATACTTAAAAATTTTTTTTTTGAAAAATCAGGCTTTTTGCTGCCTGAAGAAGAAAACGCGTGATGCCGCGGTCAGAAAAACTGGTGCATTGGGAGGCAAATTTTTTTGATCCCAAATGCAAATTTTTTTTGATCCCAAATGCAAAAACGGATACCAGGATGAGATTCGGGGTAGAATTCCATACTTAAAAATGGTATTGCTTGCTTTTTTAAAAATCAGGCTTTTTGGTGCCTGAAGAAGAAAACGCGTGATGCCGCGGTCAGAAAAACTGGTGCATTGGGAGGCAAATTTTTTATCCCAAATGCAAATTTTTTTGATCCCAAATGCAAAAACGGATACCAGGATGAGATTCGGGGTAGAATTCCATACTTAAAAATGTTTTTTTAAAAAAATCAGGCTTTTTCCTGCCTGAAGAAGAAAACGCGTGATGCCATGGTCAGAAAAACTGGTGCATTGGGAGGCAAAATTTTTATTTTAAATGCAAATTTTTTTTATCCCAAATGCAAAAACGGATACCAGGATGAGATTCGGGGTAGAATTCCATACTTAAAAATGGCTTGCTTTTTTAAAAATCAGGCTTTTTGGTGCCTGAAGAAGAAAACGCATGATGCCGCGGTCAGAAAAACTGGTGCATTGGGAGGCAAATTTTTTTATCCCAAATGCAAATTTTTTTGATCCCAAATGCAAAAACGGATACCAGGATGAGATTCGGGGTAGAATTCCATACTTAAAAATGGTATTGCTTGCTGTTTTTAAAAATCAAGCTTTTTGGTGCCTGAAGAAGAAAACGCGTGATGCCGCGGTCAGAAAAAGTGGTGCATTAGGAGGCAAATTTTTTTTTATCCCAAATGCAAATTTTTTTGATCCCAAATGCAAAAACGGATACCAGGATGAGATTCGGGGTAGAATTCCATACTTAAAATGGTATTGCTTGTTTTTTAAAAATCAGGCTTTTTGGTGCCTGAAGAAGAAAACGCGTGATGCCGCGGTCAGAAAAACTGGTGCATTGGGAGGCAAATTTTTTTGATCCCAAATGCAAATTTTTTTATCCCAAATGCAAAAACGGATACCAGGACAAGATTCGGGGTAGAATTCCATACTTAAAAATGGTTTTTTAAAAATCAGGCTTTTGGTGCCTGAAGAAGAAAACGCGTGATGCCGCGGTCAGAAAAACTGGTGCATTGGGAGGCAAATTTTTTTATCCCAAATGCAAATTTTTTTGATCCCAAATGCAAAACGGATACCAGGATGAGATTCGGGGTAGAATTCCATACTTAAAAAATGTTGTTTTTTAAAAATCAGGCTTTTGGTGCCTGAAGAAGAAAACGCGTGATGCCGCGGTCAGAAAAACTGGTGCATTGGGAGGCAAATTTTTTTTTAATGCAAATTTTTTGATCCCAAATGCAAAAACGGATACCAGGACGAGATTCGGGGTAGAATTCCATACTTAAAAATGGTATTGCTTGCTGTTTTTAAAAATCAGGCTTTTGGTGCCTGAAGAAGAAAACGCGTGATGCCGCGGTCAGAAAAACTGGTGCATTGGGAGGCAAAATTTTTTTATCCCAAATGCAAATTTTTTTTGATCCCAAATGCAAAAACGGATACCAGGATGAGATTCGGGGTAGAATTCCATACTTAAAAATGTTTTTTTAAAAATCAGGCTTTTTGGTGCCTGAAGAAGAAAACGCGTGATGCCGCGGTCAGAAAAACTGGTGCATTGGGAGGCAAAAATTTTTTATCTTAAATGCAAATTTTTTTGATCCCAAATGCAAAAACGGATACCAGGATGAGATTCGGGTAGAATTCCATACTTAAAAATGGTATTGCTTTTTTTAAAAATCAGGCTTTTTGGTGCCTGAAGAAGAAAACGCGATGATGCCGCGGTCAGAAAAACTGGTGCATTGGGAGGCAAATTTTTTTATCCCAAATGCAAATTTTTTTTATCCCAAATGCAAAAACGGATACCAGGATGAGATTCGGGTAGAATTCCATACTTAAAAATGGTATTGCTTGCTGTTTTAAAAATCAAGCTTTTTGGTGCCTGAAGAAGAAAACGCGTGATGCCGCGGTCAGAAAAACTGGTGCATTGGGAGGCAAAATTTTTTTGATCCCAAATGCAAATTTTTTTGATCCCAAATGCAAAAACGGATACCAGGATGAGATTCGGGGTAGAATTCCATACTTAAAAATGGTATTGCTTTTTTTAAAAATCAGGCTTTTGGTGCCTGAAGAAGAAAACGCGTGATGCCGCGGTCAGAAAAACTGGTGCATTGGGAGGCAAATTTTTTTGATCCCAAATGCAAATTTTTTTTATCCCAAATGCAAAAACGGATACCAGGATGAGATTCGGGGTAGAATTCCATACTTAAAAATTTGTTTTTTAAAAATCAGGCTTTTTGGTGCCTGAAGAAGAAAACGCGTGATGCCGCGGTCAGAAAACTGGTGCATTGGGAGGCAAATTTTTTTGATCCCAAATGCAAATTTTTTTGATCCCAAATGCAAAAACGGATACCAGGATGAGATTCGGGGTAGAATTCCATACTTAAAATGGTATTGCTTTTTTTAAAAATCAGGCTTTTTGGTGCCTGAAGAAGAAAACGCGTGATGCCGCGGTCAGAAAAACTGGTGCATTGGGAGGCAAAATTTTTTTATCCCAAATGCAAATTTTTTTGATCCCAAATGCAAAAACGGATACCAGGATGAGATTCGGGGTAGAATTCCATACTTAAAAATGGTATTGCTTGCTGTTTTTAAAAATCAGGCTTTTTGGTGCCTGAAGAAGAAAACGCGTGATGCCGCGGTCAGAAAAACTGGTGCATTGGGAGGCAAATTTTTTTTATCCCAAATGCAAAATTTTTTTGATCCCAAATGCAAAACGGATACCAGGATGAGATTCGGGGTAGAATTCCATACTTAAAAATGGTATTTTGCTGTTTTAAAAATCAGGCTTTTGGTGCCTGAAGAAGAAAACGCGTGATGCCGCGGTCAGAAAAACTGGTGCATTGGGAGGCAAATTTTTTTTATCCCAAATGCAAAAATTTTTTGATCCCAAATGCAAAAACGGATACCAGGATGAGATTCGGGTAGAATTCCATACTTAAAAATGGTATTGCTTGCTTTTTAAAAATCAGGCTTTTTGGTGCCTGAAGAAGAAAACGCGTGATGCCGGGTCAGAAAAACTGGTGCATTGGGAGGCAAAATTTTTTTTATCCCAAATGCAAATTTTTTTGATCCCAAATGCAAAAACGGATACCAGGATGAGATTCGGGTAGAATTCCATACTTAAAATGGTATTGCTTGCTGTTTTAAAAATCAGGCTTTTGGTGCCTGAAGAAGAAAACGCGTGATGCCGCGGTCAGAAAAACTGGTGCATTGGGAGGCAAATTTTTTTATCCCAAATGCAAATTTTTTGATCCCAAATGCAAAAACGGATACCAGGATGAGATTCGGGGTAGAATTCCATACTTAAAAATGGTATTGCTTGCTGTTTTAAAAATCAGGCTTTTTGGTGCCTGAAGAAGAAAACGCGTGATGCCGCGGTCAGAAAAACTGGTGCATTGGGAGGCAAAATTTTTTTATCTTAAATGCAAATTTTTTTGATCCCAAATGCAAAAACGGATACCAGGATGAGATTCGGGTAGAATTCCATACTTAAAAATGGTATTGCTTGCTTTTAAAAAATCAGGCTTTTGGTGCCTGAAGAAGAAAACGCGTGATGCCGCGGTCAGAAAAACTGGTGCATTGGGAGGCAAATTTTTTTGATCCCAAATGCAAAATTTTTTTTGATCCCAAATGCAAAAACGGATACCAGGACAAGATTCGGGGTAGAATTCCATACTTAAAAATGGTATTGCTTGCTTTTTTAAAAATCAGGCTTTTTGGTGCCTGAAGAAGAAAACGCGTGATGCCGCGGTCAGAAAAACTGGTGCATTGGGAGGCAAAATTTTTTATCTTAAATGCAAAATTTTTTTGATCCCAAATGCAAAAACGGATACCAGGATGAGATTCGGGGTAGAATTCCATACTTAAAAATGGTATTGCTTGCTGTTTTAAAAAATCTGGCTTTTTGGTGCCTGAAGAAGAAAACGCGTGGTCAGAAAAACTGGTGCATTGGGAGGCAAAAAATTTTTGATCCCAAATGCAAATTTTTTTTTTTTTTTTATCCCAAATGCAAAAACGGATACCAGGATGAGATTCGGGGTAGAATTCCATACTTAAAAATGTTTTTTTAAAAAAATCAGGCTTTTTGGTGCCTGAAGAAGAAAACGCGTGATGCCGCGGTCAGAAAAACTGGTGCATTGGGAGGCAAATTTTTTTTTATCCCAAATGCAAATTTTTCTTGATCCCAAATGCAAAAACGGATACCAGGATGAGATTCGGGGTAGAATTCCATACTTAAAATGGTATTGCTTTTTTTAAAAATCAGGCTTTTGGTGCCTGAAGAAGAAAACGCGTGATGCCGCGGTCAGAAAAACTGGTGCATTGGGAGGCAAATTTTTTTTCCCAAATGCAAATTTTTCTTGATCCCAAATGCAAAAACGGATACCAGGATGAGATTCGGGGTAGAATTCCATACTTAAAAATGGTATTGCTTGCTGTTTTAAAAATCTGGCTTTTTGGTGCCTGAAGAAGAAAACGCGTGATGCCGCGGTCAGAAAAACTGGTGCATTGGGAGGCAAAAATTTTTTTATCTTAAATGCAAAATTTTTTTGATCCCAAATGCAAAAACGGATACCAGGATGAGATTGGGTAGAATTCCATACTTAAAAATGGTATTGCTTGCTTTTTAAAAAATCAGGCTTTTGGTGCCTGAAGAAGAAAACGCGTGATGCCGCGGTCAGAAAAACTGGTGCATTGGGAGGCAAAAATTTTTTGATCCAAATGCAAATTTTTTTGATCCCAAATGCAAAAACGGATACCAGGATGAGATTCGGGGTAGAATTCCATACTTAAAAATGGTATTGCTTGCTTTTTAAAAATCAGGCTTTTTGGTGCCTGAAGAAAAAACGCGTGATGCGCGGTCAGAAAAACTGGTGCATTGGGAGGCAAATTTTTTTTTTATCCTTAAATGCAATTTTTTTTGATCCCAAATGCAAAAACGGATACCAGGATGAGATTCGGGGTAGAATTCCATACTTAAAAATGGTTTTTTTTAAAAATCAGGCTTTTTGGTGCCTGAAGAAGAAAACGCGTGATGCCGCGGTCAGAAAAACTGGTGCATTGGGAGGCAAATTTTTTTATCCCAAATGCAAATTTTTTTTGATCCCAAATGCAAAAACGGATACCAGGATGAGATTCGGGTAGAATTCCATACTTAAAAATGGTATTGCTTTTTTTAAAAAATCAGGCTTTTGGTGCCTGAAGAAGAAAACGCGTGATGCCGCGGTCAGAAAAACTGGTGCATTGGGAGGCAAAATTTTTTGATCCCAAATGCAAATTTTTTTTGATCCCAAATGCAAAACGGATACCAGGATGAGATTCGGGGTAGAATTCCATACTTAAAAATGGTATTGCTTGCTGTTTTAAAAATCAAGCTTTTTGGTGCCTGAAGAAGAAAACGCGTGATGCCGCGGTCAGAAAAACTGGTGCATTGGGAGGCAAAAATTTTTTGATCCCAAATGCAAATTTTTTTTTATCCCAAATGCAAAACGGATACCAGGATGAGATTCGGGTAGAATTCCATACTTAAAAATGGTATTGCTTTTTTAAAAAATCAGGCTTTTTGGTGCCTGAAGAAGAAAACGCGTGATGCCGCGGTCAGAAAAACTGGTGCATTGGGAGGCAAATTTTTTTGATCCCAAATGCAAATTTTTTTTGATCCCAAATGCAAAAACGGATACCAGGACAAGATTCGGGTAGAATTCCATACTTAAAAATGTTTGTTTTTAAAAATCAGGCTTTTTGGTGCCTGAAGAAGAAAACGCGTGATGCCGCGGTCAGAAAAACTGGTGCATTGGGAGGCAAATTTTTTTTATCCCAAATGATCCCAAATGCAAAAACGGATACCAGGACGAGGTTCGGGGTAGAATTCCATACTTAAAAATGGTATTGTTTGCTGTTTTAAAAATCAAGCTTTTGGTGCCTGAAGAAGAAAACGCGTGATGCCGCGGTCAGAAAAAGTGGTGCATTGGGAGGCAAATTTTTTTTATCCAAATGCAAATTTTTTTGATCCCAAATGCAAAAACGGATACCAGGATGAGATTCGGGTAGAATTCCATACTTAAAAATGGTATTGCTTGCTGTTTTAAAAATCAGGCTTTTGGTGCCTGAAGAAGAAAACGCGTGATGCCGCGGTCAGAAAAACTGGTGCATTGGGAGGCAAAATTTTTTATCTTAAATGCAAATTTTTTTTGATCCCAAATGCAAAACGGATACCAGGATGAGATTCGGGTAGAATTCCATACTTAAAAATGGTATTGCTTTTTAAAAAATCAGGCTTTTTGGTGCCTGAAGAAGAAAACGCGTGATGCCGGGTCAGAAAAACTGGTGCATTGGGAGGCAAAAATTTTTTATCCCAAATGCAAATTTTTTTGATCCCAAATGCAAAAACGGATACCAGGATGAGATTCGGGGTAGAATTCCATACTTAAAAATGGTATTGCTTGCTTTTTAAAAAATCAGGCTTTTGGTGCCTGAAGAAGAAAACGCGTGATGCCGCGGTCAGAAAAACTGGTGCATTGGGAGGCAAATTTTTTTTTATTCCCAAATGCAAATTTTTTTTGATCCCAAATGCAAAAACGGATACCAGGATGAGATTCGGGGTAGAATTCCATACTTAAAAATGGTATTGCTTGCTGTTTTAAAAATCTGGCTTTTTGGTGCCTGAAGAAGAAAACGCGTGATGCCGTGGTCAGAAAAACTAGTGCATTGGGAGGCAAAAATTTTTTTATCTTAAATGCAAATTTTTTTGATCCCAAATGCAAAAACGGATACCAGGATGAGATTCGGGTGAGAATTCCATACTTAAAATGGTATGTTTTTTTAAAAATCAGGCTTTTTGGTGCCTGAAGAAGAAAAACGCGTGATGCCGCGGTCAGAAAAACTGGTGCATTGGGAGGCAAAATTTTTTATCCCAAATGCAAATTTTTTTGATCCCAAATGCAAAAACGGATACCAGGATGAGATTCGGGGTAGAATTCCATACTTAAAAATGGTATTGCTTGCTGTTTTAAAAATCAGGCTTTTTTGGTGCCTGAAGAAGAAAACGCTGCGTGATGCCGCGGTCAGAAAACTGGTGCATTGGGAGGCAAAAAATTTTTTTATCTTAAATGCAAATTTTTTTGATCCCAAATGCAAAACGGATACCAGGATGAGATTCGGGGTAGAATTCCATACTTAAAAATGGTTTTTTTAAAAATCAGGCTTTTGGTGCCTGAAGAAGAAAACGATGATGCCGCGGTCAGAAAAACTGGTGCATTGGGAGGCAAATTTTTTTGATCCCAAATGCAAATTTTTCTGATCCCAAATGCAAAAACGGATACCAGGATGAGATTCAGGGTAGAATTCCATACTTAAAAATGGTATTGCTTGCTATTTTTAAAAAATCAGGCTTTTTGGTGCCTGAAGAAGAAAACGCGTGATGCCGCGGTCAGAAAAACTGGTGCATTGGGAGGCAAAAATTTTTGATCCCAAATGCAAATTTTTTTGATCCCAAATGCAAAAACGGATACCAGGATGAGATTCGGGGTAGAATTCCATACTTAAAAATGTATTGCTTTTTTTAAAAATCAGGCTTTTTGCTGCCTGAAGAAGAAAACGCGTGATGCCACGGTCAGAAAAATTGGTGCATTGGGAGGCAATTTTTTTTTTATCCCAAATGCAAATTTTTTTGATCCCAAATGCAAAAACGGATACCAGGATGAGATCTGGGGGTAGAATTCCATACTTAAAAATGTTTTTTAAAAATCAGGCTTTTTGGTGCCTGAAGAAGAAAACGCGTGATGCCGCGGTCAGAAAAACTGGTGCATTGGGAGGCAAATTTTTTTATCCCAAATGCAAATTTTTTTGATCCCAAATGCAAAAACGGATACCAGGATGAGATTCGGGGTAGAATTCCATACTTGAAAAATGGTATTGTCTTACTGTTTTTAAAAATCAGGCTTTTTGATGCCTGAAGAAGAAAACGCGTGATGCCGTGGTCAGAAAAACTGGTGCATTGGGAGGCAAAAATTTTTTTTATCCCAAATGCAAAAAAATTTTAAAAACAAAAAGGGATACCAGGATGAGATTCAGGGTAGAATTCCATACTTAAAAATGGTATTGCTTGCTATTTTTAAAAATCAGGCTTTTGGGTGCCAGAAGAAGAAAACGCGTGATGCCGCGGTCAGAAAAACTGGTGCATTGGGAGGCAAATTTTTTTTTTATCCCAAATGCAAATTTTTCTTGATCCCAAATGCAAAAACGGATACCAGGATGAGATTCGGGTAGAATTCCATACTTAAAAATGGTTTTTTTTTAAAAATCAGGCTTTTTGGTGCCTGAAGAAGAAAACGCGTGATGCCGCGGTCAGAAAAACTGGTGCATTGGGAGGCAAAAAATTTTTTATCTTAAATGCAAATTTTTTTTGATCCCAAATGCAAAAACGGATACCAGGATGAGATTCGGGGTAGAATTCCATACTTAAAAATGGTTTTTATAAAAAATCAAGCTTTTTGGTGCCTGAAGAAGAAAACGCATGATGCCGCGGTCAGAAAAACTGGTGCATTGGGAGGCAAATTGTTTTGATCCCAAATGCAAATTTTTTTTGATCCCAAATGCAAAAACGGATACCAGGACGAGATTCGGGGTAGAATTCCATACTTAAAAATGGTATTGCTTGCTGTTTTAAAAAATCTGGCTTTTTGGTGCCTGAAGAAGAAAACGCGTGATGCCACGGTCAGAAAAACTGGTGCATTGGGAGGCAAATTTTTTTTTATCCCAAATGCAAATTTTTTTGATCCCAAATGCAAAAACGGATACCAGGATGAGATTCGGGGTAGAATTCCATACTAAAAAATGGTTTTTTTGGAAAATCAGGCTTTTTGCTGCCTGAAGAAGAAAACGCGTGATACCGCGGTCAGAAAAACTGGTGCATTGGGAGGCAAATTTTTTATCCCAAATGCAAATTTTTTTGATCCCAAATGCAAAAACGGATACCAGGATGAGATTCGGGGTAGAATTCCATACTTAAAATGGTATTTTGCTTTTTTAAAAAATCAGGCTTTTGGTGCCTGAAGAAGAAAACGCGTGATGCCGCGGTCAGAAAAACTGGTGCATTGGGAGGCAAAATTTTTTATCTTAAATGCAAATTTTTTTTGATCCCAAATGCAAAAACGGATACCAGGATGAGATTCGGGGTAGAATTCCATACTTAAAAATGGTATTGCTTGCTGTTTTAAAAAATCAGGCTTTTTGGTGCCTGAAGAAGAAAACGCGTGATGCCGCGGTCAGAAAAACTGGTGCATTGGGAGGCAAAAATTTTTTATCCCAAATGCAAAATTTTTTTGATCCCAAATGAAAAAACGGATACCAGGATGAGATTCGGGGTAGAATTCCATACTTAAAAATGGTATTGCTTGCTTTTTAAAAATCAGGCTTTTTGCTGCCTGAAGAAGAAAACGCGTGATGCTGCAAGTCAGAAAAACTGGTGCATTGGGAGGCAAATTTTTTTTATCCCAAATGCAAATTTTTTTTTTATCCCAAATGCAAAAACGGATACCAGGATGAGATTCGGGGTAGAATTCTATACTTAAAAATGGTTTTTTTTAAAAATCAGGCTTTTTGGTGCCTGAAGAAGAAAACGCGTGATGCCGCGGTCAGAAAAACTGGTGCATTGGGAGGCAAAAGATCCCAAATGCAAATTTTTTTGATCCCAAATGCAAAAACGGATACCAGGATGAGATTCGGGGTAGAATTCCATACTTAAAAATGGTATTGCTTGCTGTTTTTAAAAATCAAGCTTTTGGTGCCTGAAGAAGAAAACGCGTGATGCCGCGTCAGAAAAACTGGTGCATTGGGAGGCAAAAAAAATGCAATTTTTTTGATCCCAAATGCAAAAACGGATACCAGGATGAGATTGGGTAGAATTCCATACTTAAAAATGGTATTGCTTGCTGTTTTAAAAATCAGGCTTTTGGTGCCTGAAGAAGAAAACGCGTGATGCCGTGGTCAGAAAAACTGGTGCATTGGGAGGCAAAAATTTTTTTATCTTAAATGCAAATTTTTTTGATCCCAAATGCAAAAACGGATACCAGGATGAGATTCGGGGTAGAATTCCATACTTAAAAATGGTATTGCTTGCTTTTTAAAAATCAGGCTTTTTGGTGCCTGAAGAAGAAAACGCGTGATGCCGCGGTCAGAAAAACTGGTGCATTGGGAGGCAAAATTTTTTTATCTTAAATGCAAATTTTTTTGATCCCAAATGCAAAAAACGGATACCAGGATGAGATTCGGGTAGAATTCCATACTTAAAAATGTTTTTTTAAAAATCAGGCTTTTTGGTGCCTGAAGAAGAAAACGCGTGATGCCGCGGTCAGAAAAACTGGTGCCTGGGAGGCAAATTTTTTTTGATCCCAAATGCAATTTTTTTTTATCCCAAATGCAAAACGGATACCAGGATGAGATTCGGGGTAGAATTCCATACTTAAAAATGGTATTTTTTTTAAAAATCAGGCTTTTTGGTGCCTGAAGAAGAAAACGCGTGATGCCGCGGTCAGAAAAACTGGTGCATTGAGGATCCCAAATGCAAATTTTTTTGATCCCAAATGCAAAACGGATACCAGGATGAGATTCGGGGTAGAATTCCATACTTAAAAATGGTATTGCTTGCTGTTTTTAAAAATCAGGCTTTTTGATGCCTGAAGAAGAAACGCGTGATGCCGCGGTCAGAAAAACTGGTGCATTGGGAGGCAAATTTTTTTTTTATCCAAATGCAAATTTTTTTGATCCCAAATGCAAAAACGGATACCAGGATGAGATTCGGGGTAGAATTCCATACTTAAAAATGGTATTGCTTGCTGTTTTAAAAAATCTGGCTTTTTGGTGCCTGAAGAAGAAAACGCATGATGCCGTGGTCAGAAAAACTAGTGCATTGGGAGGCAAAAATTTTTTTATCCCAAATGCAAATTTTTTTTTTATCCCAAATGTAAAAACGGATACCAAGATGAGATTCGGGGTAGAATTCCATACTTAAAAATGTTTTTTTTAAAAAATCAGGCTTTTTGGTGCCTGAAGAAGAAAACGCGTGATGCCGGGTCAGAAAAACTGGTGCATTGGGAGGCAAATTTTTTTATCCCAAATGCAAATTTTTCTTGATCCCAAATGCAAAAACGGATACCAGGATGAGATTCGGGGTAGAATTCCATACTTAAAAATGGTATTGCTTGCTGTTTTTAAAAATCAGGCTTTTTGGTGCCTGAAGAAGAAAACGCGTGATGCCGCGGTCAGAAAAACTGGTGCATTGGGAGGCAAATTTTTTTTTGATCCCAAATGCAAATTTTTTTGATCCCAAATGCAAAAACGGATACCAGGATGAGATTCGGGGTAGAATTCCATACTAAAAAATGGTTTTTTTTAAAAAAAATCAGGCTTTTTCCTGCCTGAAGAAGAAAACGCGTGATGCCGCGGTCAGAAAAACTGGTGCATTGGGAGGCAAATTTTTTTTGATCCCAAATGCAAATTTTTTTGATCCCAAATGCAAAAACGGATACCAGGATGAGATTCGGGGTAGAATTCCATACTTAAAAATGGTATTGCTTGCTGTTTTTAAAAATCAAGCTTTTTGGTGCCTGAAGAAGAAAACGCGTGATGCCGCGGTCAGAAAACTGGTGCATTGGGAGGCAAAATTTTTTGATCTTAAATGCAAAATTTTTTTGATCCCAAATGCAAAAACGGATACCAGGATGAGATTCGGGGTAGAATTCCATACTAAAAAATGGTTTTTTTAAAAAATCAGGCTTTTTGGTGCCTGAAGAAGAAAACGCGTGATGCCGCGGTCAGAAAAACTGGTGCCTTGGGAGGCAAAATTTTTTTTATCTTAAATGCAAATTTTTTTGATCCCAAATGCAAAACGGATACCAGGATGAGATTCGGGTAGAATTCCATACTTAAAAATGTTTTTTTAAAAATCAGGCTTTTGGTGCCTGAAGAAGAAAACGCGTGATGCCGCGGTCAGAAAAACTGGTGCATTGGGAGGCAAAATTTTTTTGATCCCAAATGCAAATTTTTTTGATCCCAAATGCAAAAACGGATACCAAGATGAGATTCGGGGTAGAATTCCATACTTAAAAATGGTATTGCTTGCTGTTTTAAAAAATCAGGCTTTTTGGTGCCTGAAGAAGAAAACGCGTGATGCCGCGGTCAGAAAAACTGGTGCATTGGGAGGCAAAATTTTTTATCCCAAATGCAAATTTTTTTGATCCCAAATGCAAAAACGGATACCAGGATGAGATTCGGGGTAGAATTCCATACTTAAAAATGGTATTTTGCTGTTTTAAAAAATCAGGCTTTTTGGTGCCTGAAGAAGAAAACGCGTGATGCCGTGGGTCAGAAAAACTGGTGCATTGGGAGGCAAATTTTTTTTATCCCAAATGCAAAATTTTTTTGATCCCAAATGCAAAAACGGATACCAGGATGAGATTCGGGTAGAATTCCATACTTAAAAATGGTATTGCTTGCTTTTTTAAAAATCAGGCTTTTTGGTGCCTGAAGAAGAAAACGCGTGATGCCGCGGTCAGAAAAACTGGTGCATTGGGAGGCAAATTTTTTTGATCCCAAATGCAAATTTTTTTTATCCCAAATGCAAAAACGGATACCAGGATGAGATTCGGGGTAGAATTCCATACTTAAAAATGGTATTGCTTGCTATTTTTAAAAAATCAGGCTTTTTGGTGCCTGAAGAAGAAAACGCGTGATGCCGCGGTCAGAAAAAACTGGTGCATTGGAGAGGCAAATTTTTTTGATCCCAAATGCAAAGGGGGTTTTTTTTGATCCCAAATGCAAAAACGGATACCAGGACAAGATTGCAGAATTCCATACTTAAAAAATGGTATTTTTTGTTTTTAAAAATCAGGCTTTTTTGCCTGAAGAAGAAAACGCGTGATGCCAGTCCGAAAAAGTCGGCAGCATTGGGGTGGGGGGCAAAAATTTTTGATCCCAAATGCAAATTTTTCTTGATCCCAAATGCAAAAACGGATACCAGGATGAGATTCGGGGTAGAATTCCATACTTAAAAATGGTATTGCTTGCTTTTTTAAAAATCAGGCTTTTTTGGTGCCTGAAGAAGAAAACGCTGGTGATACCGGGTCAGAAAAACTGGTGCACTGGGAGGCAAATTTTTTTTTTTTTATCCCAAATGCAAATTTTTTTTGATCCCAAATGCAAAACGGATACCAGGATGAGATTCGGGTAGAATTCCATACTTAAAAAATGTTTTTTTAAAAATCAGGCTTTTGGTGCCTGAAAAGAAGAAAACGCGTGATGCCGCGGTCAGAAAAACTGGTGCATTGGGAGGCAAAAATTTTTTATCCCAAATGCAAATTTTTTTGATCCCAAATGCAAAAACGGATACCAGGATGAGATTCGGGTAGAATTCCATACTTAAAAATGTATTGTTTTTTAAAAATCAAGCTTTTGGTGCCTGAAGAAGAAAACGCGTGATGCCGCGGTCAGAAAAACTGGTGCATTGGGAGGCAAAATTTTTTTTCCCAAATGCAAATTTTTCTTGATCCCAAATGCAAAAACGGATACCAGGATGAGATTCGGGGTAGAATTCCATACTTAAAAATGTTTTTTTTAAAAAATCAGGCTTTTTGGTGCCTGAAGAAGAAAACGCGTGATGCCGCGGTCAGAAAAACTGGTGCATTGGGAGGCAAATTTTTTTTTATCTTAAATGCAAATTTTTTTGATCCCAAATGCAAAACGGATACCAGGATGAGATTCGGGTAGAATTCCATACTTAAAAATGGTATTGCTTTTTTTAAAAAATCAGGCTTTTTGGTGCCTGAAGAAGAAAACGCGTGATGCCACGGTCAGAAAAACTTGGTGCATTGGGAGGCAAATTTTTTTGATCCCAAATGCAAATTTTTTTTGATCCCAAATGCAAAAACGGATACCAGGACAAGATTGGGGTAGAATTCCATACTTAAAAATGGTATTGCTTGCTGTTTTAAAAATCAGGCTTTTTTGGTGCCTGAAGAAGAAAACGCGTGATGCCGCGGTCAGAAAAACTGGTGCATTGGGAGCAAAATTTTTTTTATCCCAAATGCAAATTTTTTTGATCCCAAATGCAAAAACGGATACCAGGATGAGATTCGGGGTAGAATTCCATACTTAAAAATGTTTTTTTTAAAAAATCAGGCTTTTTGGTGCCTGAAGAAGAAAACGCGTGATGCCGTGGTCAGAAAAACTAGTGCATTGGGAGGCAAAAAATTTTTTATCCCAAATGCAAATTTTTTTGATCCCAAATGCAAAAACGGATACCAGGATGAGATTCGGGTAGAATTCCATACTTAAAAATGGTATTGCTTGCTTTTTAAAAATCAGGCTTTTTGGTGCCTGAAGAAGAAAACGCGTGATGCCGCGGTCAGAAAAACTGGTGCATTGGGAGGCAAAAAATTTTTATCTTAAATGCAAATTTTTTTGATCCCAAATGCAAAAAACGGATACCAGGATGAGATTCTGGGTAGAATTCCATACTTAAAAATGGTTTTTTTAAAAATCAGGCTTTTTGGTGCCTGAAGAAGAAAAACGCGTGATGCCGCGGTCAGAAAAACTGGTGCATTGGGAGGCAAATTTTTTTTATCCCAAATGCAAATTTTTTTTGATCCCAAATGCAAAAACGGATACCAGGATGAGATTCGGGTAGAATTCCATACTTAAAAATGGTATTGCTTGCGTTTTAAAAATCAGGCTTTTTGGTGCCTGAAGAAGAAAAACGTGATGCCGCGGTCAGAAAAACTGGTGCATTGGGAGGCAAATTTTTTTTATCTTAAATGCAAAATTTTTTTGATCCCAAATGAAAAAACGGATACCAGGATGAGATTCGGGGTAGAATTCCATACTTAAAAATGGTATTGCTTGCTATTTTTAAAAATCAGGCTTTTGGGTGCCAGAAGAAGAAAACGCGTGATGCCGCGGTCAGAAAAACTGGTGCATTGGGAGGCAAAAAAATTTTTTCATCCCAAATGCAAAATTTTTTTTGATCCCAAATGCAAAAACGGATACCAGGATGAGATTCGGGGTAGAATTCCATACTTAAAAATGTTTTTTTTAAAAAATCAGGCTTTTTGGTGCCTGAAGAAGAAAACGCGTGATGCCGCGGTCAGAAAAACTGGTGCATTGGGAGGCAAAAATTTTTTTATCCCAAATGCAAATTTTTTTGATCCCAAATGCAAAACGGATACCAGGATGAGATTCGGGGTAGAATTCCATACTTAAAAATGGTATGTTTTTTTAAAAATCAGGCTTTTTGGTGCCTGAAGAAGAAAACGCGTGATGCCGCGGTCAGAAAAACTGGTGCATTGGGAGGCAAATTTTTTTTTATCCCAAATGCAAATTTTTCTTGATCCCAAATGCAAAAACGGATACCAGGATGAGATTCGGGGTAGAATTCCATACTTAAAAATGGTATTGCTTGCTGTTTTAAAAATCAGGCTTTTTGGTGCCTGAAGAAGAAAACGCGTGATGCCGCGGTCAGAAAAACTGGTGCATTGGGAGGCAAAAAATTTTTTATCCCAAATGCAAATTTTTCTTGATCCCAAATGCAAAAACGGATACCAGGATGAGATTCGGGGTAGAATTCCATACTTAAAAATGGTATTTTTTTTTAAAAAATCAGGCTTTTTGGTGCCTGAAGAAGAAAACGCGTGATGCCGCGGTCAGAAAAACTGGTGCATTGGGAGGCAAATTTTTTTTAATCTTAAATGCAATTTTTTTTTTATCCCAAATGCAAAAACGGATACCAGAATGAGATTCGGGGTAGAATTCCATACTTAAAAATGGTTTTTTTTTGAAAAATCAGGCTTTTTGCTGCTTGAAGAAGAAAACGCGTGATGCCGCGGTCAGAAAAACTGGTGCATTGGGAGGCAATTTTTTTTTATCCCAAATGCAAATTTTTCTTGATCCCAAATGCAAAAACGGATACCAGGATGAGATTCGGGGTAGAATTCCATACTTAAAAATGGTATTGCTTGCTATTTTTAAAAAATCAGGCTTTTTGGTGCCTGAAGAAGAAAACGCGTGGTCAGAAAAACTGGTGCATTGGGAGGCAAAAAATTTTTGATCCCAAATGCAAATTTTTTTGATCCCAAATGCAAAAACGGATACCAGGATGAGATTCGGGGTAGAATTCCATACTTAAAAATGGTATTGCTTGCTATTTTTAAAAAATCAGGCTTTTTGGTGCCTGAAGAAGAAAACGCGTGGTCAGAAAAACTGGTGCATTGGGAGGCAAAAATTTTTTGATCCCAAATGCAAATTTTTTTTTTATCCCAAATGCAAAAACGGATACCAAGATGAGATTCGGGGTAGAATTCCATACTTAAAAATGGTTTTTTTAAAAAAAAAAAATCAGGCTTTTTGCTGCCTGAAGAAGAAAACGCGTGATGCCGCGGTCAGAAAAACTGGTGCATTGGGAGGCAATTTTTTTTTATCCCAAATGCAAATTTTTTTATCCCAAATGCAAAAACGGATACCAGGACGAGATTCGGGGTAGAATTCCATACTTAAAAATGGTATTGCTTGCTTTTTAAAAATCAAGCTTTTTTGGTGCCTGAAGAAGAAAACGCGTGATGCCGCGGTCAGAAAAACTGGTGCATTGGGAGGCAAATTTTTTATCCCAAATGCAAATTTTTTTGATCCCAAATGCAAAAACGGATACCAGGATGAGATTCGGGGTAGAATTCCATACTTAAAAATGTATTGCTTTTTTAAAAAATCAGGCTTTTTGGTGCCTGAAGAAGAAAACGCGTGATGCCGTGGTCAGAAAAACTGGTGCATTGGGAGGCAAATTTTTTTTATCCCAAATGCAAATTTTTTTGATCCCAAATGCAAAAACGGATACCAGGACGAGATTCGGGGTAGAATTCCATACTTAAAAATGGTATTGCTTGCTGTTTTTAAAAATCAGGCTTTTTGGTGCCTGAAGAAGAAAACGCGTGATGCCGCGGTCAGAAAAACTGGTGCATTGGGAGGCAAAAAATTTTTTTATCCCAAATGCAAATTTTTTTGATCCCAAATGCAAAAACGGATACCAGGATGAGATTCGGGTAGAATTCCATACTTAAAAATGGTATTGCTTTTGTTTTAAAAATCAGGCTTTTTGGTGCCTGAAGAAGAAAACGCGTGATGCCGCGGTCAGAAAAACTGGTGCATTGGGAGGCAAAATTTTTTATCCCAAATGCAAATTTTTTTGATCCCAAATGCAAAAAACGGATACCAGGATGAGATTCGGGGTAGAATTCCATACTTAAAAATGGTATTGCTTGCTGTTTTAAAAAATCAGGCTTTTGGTGCCTGAAGAAGAAAACGCGTGATGCCGTGGTCAGAAAAACTGGTGCATTGGGAGGCAAATTTTTTTTATCTTAAATGCAAATTTTTTTGATCCCAAATGCAAAAACGGATACCAGGATGAGATTCGGGTAGAATTCATACTTAAAAATGGTTTTTAAAAAAAATCAGGCTTTTTCCTGCCTGAAGAAGAAAACGCGTGATGCCACGGTCAGAAAAAGTGGTGCATTGGGAGGCAAATTTTTTTTTATCCCAAATGCAAATTTTTCTTGATCCCAAATGCAAAAACGGATACCAGGATGAGATTCGGGGTAGAATTCCATACTTAAAAATGGTATTGCTTGCTGTTTTAAAAATCTGGCTTTTGGTGCCTGAAGAAGAAAACGTGATGCCGCGGTCAGAAAAACTGGTGCATTGGGAGGCAAAATTTTTTTATCTTAAATGCAAATTTTTTTTGATCCCAAATGCAAAAACGGATACCAGGATGAGATTCGGGGTAGAATTCCATACTTAAAAATGGTTTTTTAAAAAAATCAGGCTTTTTCCTGCCTGAAGAAGAAAACGCGTGATGCCGCGGTCAGAAAAAGTGGTGCATTGGGAGGCAAATTTTTTTTTATCCCAAATGCAAATTTTTCTTGATCCCAAATGCAAAAACGGATACCAGGATGAGATTCGGGGTAGAATTCCATACTTAAAAATGGTATTGCTTGCTGTTTTAAAAAATCTGGCTTTTTGGTGCCTGAAGAAGAAAACGCGTGATGCCGTGGTCAGAAAAACTAGTGCATTGGGAGGCAAAAAATTTTTTATCCCAAATGCAAAAAATTTTTTTATCCCAAATGCAAAAACGGATACCAGGATGAGATTCGGGGTAGAATTCCATACTTAAAAATGTTTTTAAAAAATCAGGCTTTTTGGTGCCTGAAGAAGAAAACGCGTGATGCGCGGTCAGAAAAACTGGTGCATTGGGAGGCATCCAAATTTTTTTGATCCCAAATGCAAAAACGGATACCAGGATGAGATTCGGGGTAGAATTCCATACTTAAAAATGGTATTGCTTGCTGTTTTAAAAAATCTGGCTTTTTGGTGCCTGAAGAAGAAAACGCGTGATGCCGCGGTCAGAAAAACTGGTGCATTGGGAGGCAAATTTTTTTTTATCCCAAATGCAAATTTTTCTTGATCCCAAATGCAAAAACGGATACCAGGATGAGATTCGGGGTAGAATTCCATACTTAAAAATGTTTTTTTTTAAAAAAATCAGGCTTTTTGCTGCCTGAAGAAGAAAACGCGTGATGCCGCGGTCAGAAAAACTGGTGCATTGGGAGGCAAATTTTTTTTATCCCAAATGCAAAATTTTTTTGATCCCAAATGCAAAAACGGATACCAGGATGAGATTCGGGGTAGAATTCCATACTTAAAAATGTTTTTTTTTTAAAAATCAGGCTTTTTGGTGCCTGAAGAAGAAAACGCGTGATGCCGCGGTCAGAAAAACTGGTGCATTGGGAGGGCAAATTTTTTTTTTATCCCAAATGCAAATTTTTCTTGATCCCAAATGCAAAAACGGATACCAGGATGAGATTCGGGGTAGAATTCCATACTTAAAAATGGTATTGCTTGCTGTTTTAAAAATCAGGCTTTTGGTGCCTGAAGAAGAAAACGCGTGATGCCGCGGTCAGAAAAACTGGTGCATTGGGAGGCAAATTTTTTTATCCCAAATGCAAATTTTTTTGATCCCAAATGCAAAAACGGATACCAGGACGAGATTCGGGGTAGAATTCCATACTTAAAAATGGTATTGCTTGCTGTTTTTAAAAATCAGGCTTTTTGATGCCTGAAGAAGAAAACGCGTGATGCCGTGGTCAGAAAAACTGGTGCATTGGGAGGCAAAATTTTTTTCTTAAATGCAAATTTTTGATCCCAAATGCAAAAACGGATACCAGGATGAGATTCGGGGGTAGAATTCCATATTTAAAAATGGTTTTTTTTAAAAAAAATCAGGCTTTTTGCCTGAAGAAGAAAAATGATACCGCGGTCAGAAAAACTGGTGCATTGGGAGGCAAATTTTTTATCCCAAATGCAATCCCAAATGCAAAACGGATACCAGGATGAGATTCGGGGTAGAATTCCATACTTAAAAATGCTTTTTTTAAAAAATCTGGCTTTTTGGTGCCTGAAGAAGAAAACGCATGATGCCATGGTTAGAAAAACTGATGCATTGGGAGGCAAATTTTTTTGATCCCAAATGCAAATTTTTCTTGATCCCAAATGCAAAACGGATACCAGGATGAGATTCAGGGTAGAATTCCATACTTAAAAATGGTATTGCTTTGCTTTTAAAAAAATCAGGCTTTTTGGTGCCTGAAGAAGAAAACGCGTGATGCCGCGGTCAGAAAAACTGGTGCATTGGGAGGCAAAAATTTTTTTATCTTTAATGCAAATTTTTTTTTATCCCAAATGCAAAAACGGATACCAGGATGAGATTCGGGGTAGAATTCCATACTTAAAAATGTTTTTTTAAAAAAATCAGGCTTTTTGGTGCCTGAAGAAGAAAACGCATGATGCCGCGGTCAGAAAACTGGTGCATTGGGAGGCAAATTTTTTTTTATCCCAAATGCAAATTTTTCTTGATCCCAAATGCAAAAGCGGATACCATGGATGAGATTCGGGGTAGAATTCCATACTTAAAAATGGTATTG
>NC_142014.1:3211188-3238688 GCF_049901735.1 Notechis scutatus
GGATAACACTTCAATTTTCCCAGTCCCAGAACAACATTTGCCTGTCTTCAGCCTTTTGGTTTTCAATTGTTCACCAGAATGTTTCTCAAAATTCTCAAATAATTGCTCTAGAATAATACCCGTCATCTCTTTCAGGTTTCACCTGGTAGATTTCTGTCTAAATTTAGTTCATGTTTCACTGCAGACCTGCAGAGTACCAGCAATACTTGGCAATTTGATGAAGGAATCATATGCACCTCAGGTCCCTTTGAAGGTCAATGCTTCAAAATCAATACTTATTTTATTGAACGTGCGTAGATAAATATTCCAAAATCGAAGCAGCCAAAGGATTTCATTTTGGAACAATTAGAAAATATAGTCTCAAAGGGAATCAATAGATAGAATTCAAGTCAAAAGGAAAATATGCTTAATGAATTGGTTAGTTATACAGAGCTGTGTGCCTCTGCTCTGCCCTGTTGTGAAATTTGACAAATGACAAAGATTTCTTGTTAATTTCATTGGTTTCTCCATTCCAAAATCTGGAGGAAATTCCTCAAATTTAGCAAAGAAAGAAATATATTTGCAGGATCGTGCCCTCTTTCCGGATTAGATTTCAATGACTATTTGAACTGCTAAGCAGTTTCATATGATTATTATTATTTTTTAAATGAGGTTGTTACGGAATTATGCCTAAATTCATTTCTAAGTCAATTTAGAAATGAAAGGCTTGCTTTGGGGGGAAGAAAAAGGAAGGAAAAGTTTTCAGGGAAGTTAATGGAAAGGCCATCTTTTGTCTATCTCTTTACTAAGTGAAAGTTGAAGCAAACCAGGATCAAAGAAACGGAAGACATTTTTAAAATCTAAAAGAACCAGCTATTTATTTTGTGAGGTTCTTCATAAAAACATTGCTTGAAAGCTGCCCACTCTCTGATCTCCCAGCAGCTGAGAAACACAGTATTTCCAATTATGTCACATTTTAAACGTATAAAGCCTCATCCCCTTATTAATGGGCTCTAGATGGAGATATCTCCAGACGCTTCGTTTTAGCAAGATGCCAAACGAAAAAGCTAATTTCCCATCAACGACCAGAAATAGAACATCAAAAGCCTGCCATCAAAACAAAAGCATGTTTTAGTTTTCTTATGCTAAAAAGAAATACTTTGTGTTGCTTATCAAACAGTCTCAAATATCATACATAAACATGACATCAAAGAAGATGCTGAAATTAGGATACTACACAGTAAACTAATGGTTGACTCTTGTTCTAATGAGGTAGCAGTCAATAAATGTTGGACATCAAAGTGCATAAAAGAAATCTGTTGGAAATTTAAGGTTAACCATTATGCAAATTCATCACAGTGATTCTGGTGGGTATCACTAAATATCTGTGGGGTTGCCACAAAGAAGAGGGGGTCAACTTATTTTCCAAAGCACCTGAAGGAAGGAGAAGAAGGAACGGATGGAAAATAACCAAGAAGAGAAGCAATTTAGAACTAAGGACTAAGGAACTTCCTGACAGTGAGAACAATTAATCGGTAGAACAGTTTGTCTTGGAAAGTTGTGGTTGCTCCATCCCTGGTGGCTTTTAAGAAGAGACTGGACAACCATTTGTCCAAAATGGCATAGGATCTTGGACTCGAGCAGGGGTTGGACTAGAAGACCTCCAAGGTTGTTTCCAAATCTGTTATTCTTGTAAATCTTTCATCAATAGTTATCAGAACCTATTAGTACTCCTCAATTTAGGTTTCTTAGAAACCATTTGAAGTGACAGCAGATCTTCCCAGAGCTACTTATATCCCAGGTTTGATATTTTGATGGACAGTCCTCACCCTGTGGTCATGGGGTTGCTTTTGGGTCCTTGACAACTCCTGGCTGTGGGCAGAGTCAGCCTGCAATACTGCATTCCAACCACTGCACCACCACGGCTCTTCAACAAACTTATCTAATCATCAAAACCCAAAATTTTGATTCCCCAATCAAACCTCGGAAGTTGATGACAGTAAGACTGGATCAGGCAAAGATTCTCTCAGATCTTAGGAATCCAAGTTACAAATTTTACAGAAGAACCAGATTTCTAAATAAAAGCCTCTCAATGCAATAATTGGTTTTGTGGAACAAACAGTAGCATTGGCATATCCACAGCCTTTGAGTTAAACATCACACAAACAATGCTAAGTGACTTTTCAAAGGGATGTAGGTATGAGAGTTGGCTTGCTGTCTGGATTCCAGCGATCACTCTAATTAAATCATGAGCCTCGAGCCAAACTTCAAAAAACTTCAAAGGATTTATTAGGAGCAACATACTGGCATGACCTGTATGAAGCCAACTCTGGCATATGTAATTTACAGTCACCTGTGACCTGGTTTCCCCCCTGGGTGTGTCATAAATCAGATTCTCCAATTAAGCAGTTCACAACTGGGTGTCATCAATCAGTTCTCCAGTTAAGGAATTTCGTGGGCAAAAGCTCCAGTAGCCTAGCTGCGATCTTTTTAAGATAAGGTTGGAATGGTTTTCTGAATTCATTTGCTCCTTCAGGTTCCCCTCCCCTTTTTCTCATGGCAACTTGGAAACAGGCGTAGGAATGTTTTACAAGCTGACATTAGGCAGCTCTCGGATGTGCAGTGCAACCGGGGATTCAAATGAATGAAACCTTGAGACCTCCAATAACTTCCATCCAACATCAAAGGCTGAGGGTGTGTGGGACATTAACCAAATGTATTTTTTTGCCCAAATGCAACAGACAGACATTCCAGCTGCAGCTTGCTCAGTCTGATCGGCTGTGTGTTTCCTTTGATCAACTCACCCTGTTTGAATCCTGGGGTGACGTCTACAAGGGACATCCAAAGAAGAGCTCCTCTCTTTCTCCTCTTCCAGCCTTCAGAGCTGGTAAGCCGATCATGGCTTTTATCATCGGCCTAAAATGATCTGCTATTGTGCAGACATTCTCCGCATTCAGTCTCTCTACAAATCCGAGTCTCACAGCTCTTGGTAGGGTGCTCTGGTTAAGCATATACGTTTCTGTCCATTTCTCTCCATATGAAAGAGTCTACCAGCTGCTCCTTCTTCTTCTTCACCATCTTCTTCTTTTTTAAAGAGAGAAGTTAGCCTTAAAGGCACAACAGAAAAAGCTTCTTTCAGTAAAGCTCTTTTCACCTTGAACAGACCTGTGGAGCAGATAAAGTGAGCCAGAGCCTCATTAGCATAACACTAAGCCAACCCCATTGAATTCTGTCAATTGCGGGAATCACTTCCATTTGTCTACAGATTACTCTGAACAGATAATTGAAAGGATGAAGGCAGACTAAATTAAATAACAGCCCAGTGCTGCAAAAGAAAATACAATTGTTGACTTTAAAAAGCAAAATGATCAGTGGGAATCAGTCTGGCAGTGAATTAAAAGGGTGGATTCCTTCCATGTTCAGCAAAGCTCAAGTTCAAAGAGATATGGAATACACCTCCAAATCATTTTGGGTAAGTAATAATTACAGTGCCATTCTCCAACACACATGTCATTTGTTGGATGTAGGCTGTGAAACTCACTGTCCATAAGGAATTTTAGCAGGGGTTCAAGGAAGTTTTGAAGGCAGAGAACTACCTACAGCTGCACTGGAAACAGAGAATATTTGCTACCTAGCCCGTATAGGAGGAAGGGAAATTGTCAATTTATCTGGTATTAATATTTCAAATAGGGCCACAGTACAGGAAAACTACAGTAGGCTTCAAAAATGAAAGGAAATGAAATGTCATGTCAAATCATGGTTATGATGGTCAAAGAATGGCATAAGGAGGATGAGATATGAGAAATTGAAAAACATACTGCAAAATAAAATTACACATTAGAAGCTAAATGTATCTGTAAAGTCTCAAAAAGTTTTAAAAGGCATCTAAAGGAGGGTAGGAGCAATAGATGGACGCAGGTGGCAAACTGAATCTATCATAATACAGAATCAAAAACAGAGTAGAGTAGAGTAGAGTAGAGTAAAGTAGAGTAGAGTAGAACAGAACAGAACAGAACAGAACAGAATAAACAGAGTTGGAAGGGACCTTGGAGGTTTTCTACCCTGCTCAAGCAGGAGGCCCTCTACCATTTCAGACAAATGGTTGTCCAATCTCTTCTTAAACGCCTCCAGTGTTGTAGCACCCACAACTTCTGGAGGGAAACTGTTCCACTGATCAATTGTTCTGTCAGGAAATTTCTCCGACATTCTAGGCTGCTTCTTTCCTTCATTAGTTTCCATCCATGGTTTCTTGTCCTGCCTTCTGGCGCTTTGAAGAATAAGGTTGACCCCCTCTTCTTTGTGGCAGCCCCTCAAATATTGGAACCCTGCTATCATGTCACCCCTAGTCATTCCTTTCACTAGACTAGACCTACCCAATTTCTGCAACCAATCCATACATAATGCCCTGTTGTTTCTACATACATAGAGTCACAGGAGCATTGTCTCTCCAGATAGGGCCTCTTCCTGTATGGCCTTCAAGGAGAGCTGAGGGGAGACATTGTGCTGAAGTAAAGTTTAACATTCAGCAGTCTGAGCTGTAGTTTGGAGATGAGACAAAGGCAACATCATGAGAAGATAATATTCAAAAATGGATACCAGGACATGTTCATGGTGTTGCTAGGGGAACATGAGAAGAAGCCCAGAACTTGGGAAGGCCTTTCTGCTGGTGTGGTGCTTCAAGAACCAGCTTTCATTTCAAGTATGCAGAGTTATTTAAAAAAAAAAGATGGGATTATATATTTAAAGCTTCAGAATAGAGAGTTAAGAATGGCCTTGTGTGCATTCCCCGCGGGGAGAATACGTAGAAGTTTTAATATATCAAAGAGCATTTTCTTTGATATGTTGAACGTAGAAGAGGGATGGAAAGAAAAATGAGAGGGGGGAAATAGATGGATTTGGAAGAAGAAATAGAGTGAATGATTGATGAGGAGGCAAGCATTTGCATGTTGCTGACTAGGGTCAAAAATGGCCAAATAAATCTCCCATTAACTTTTCTCCCTCATAAGATATTCCTGGGAGAACTTACTACTCCAAGCCTTGCAGTCTGTCATGGGAAACTGCCTCACAAAATCTATTAGAATACTTCTTGTCATTGCTAAGGACTTCTGAAACTAATAATATTTCCATCTAATATTTCCGCTTTTACCTTGACCTGGATATTCAGCAAGTTTTAAAAAATGGTGCATATGTTTCATTGCAACATCCCATCTCGTGGCTTCCTTTTATACCATAGATCTTAAACGTTGCCCCCCAGGTTTTGAAAAGTGGTGGTACCTTCTTACCCCTGAAACCCCAATATTGCACCCTATTAGGTTCATATGATGGAAAAGACTTCCTACGTTGGCAGGTATTGAAGGTCTGATAGGTTAACCCTCCTGAGAAATCCCCCTTCCCTTACTCCATCTTAAACATGACCTTTTGGTTAGCTTTAATTCTAGGTTAGCCACAGAAATTACTGCCAGAAAGGTAAGATGGATTAAAAGTCTTGGACCCTCTGCTAAGATACACCTTTAATATGTGGGATTTGATTGTTCCTGTCAATCTTTAACTACTTATGGTCTCTGATTCTGAGGCAACAGATTTGAGCAGATTCCAATAAATGAGACATGTTTTTAATGTCATCAGACAAGAACCAGTTGCAATTGTAGGAATGACTTAGAGTGGTTCTCACTCCATCATATCCACAAAGCATTCTGGGGGATGGGCAACTTAGAGTTCAAAGAATAATGCAGAATAAGGGTTTCCCAACAGCATATCTGGTCATTTTGTCTAGATCTTTTCAACTTTTAATGCAATGGTGCTCCATATTGGTTGGACAATTCACATTTAGCAAAGGTGATGCCTCCAACATTAGCAATTAAAGGAGGAAATGGATATAAAGACATCCTAGAGAAATGGCTGCCTTGCCTCAGGGAACATAGAATCATAGGGCTAGAAGCGACCTTGAAACAGGACTTCAAGTCCAACCTCCTATTCAAGACCTTATAACATCACAGTCAAATGGTTGTCCAGTCGATTTTTGAAAGCCTCAAGTGATTTATAAGATCTTGGAGGCAAGCTATTCCATTGATTAACTGTATTTGTCAGGGTTCTGGCAGTTACTACAATTAAATCATGAGCCCCAAGCCACACTCCCAAAACTAAAGAGGATTTATTTGAAGGTAACATTCTACATCCAGCATTAACCTGGGCATAGCCAACTCTGAGATATGTAATTCACTGTCACCCTTGATCCTGCTTCCCCACCCCACCCCTCTGGGTGTATCATCCAATGAAACACGTCCATAGCCAAGAGTCATCAATCATGCTCTCCAATTAGATTTTTGTGTGGCAGAAGCTTCAGTCTTCTTCAGGCATCTAATCAGTCTTTGAAGAAAATATGAATGGAATGTACTTTTGATTCTACATTGCTGCCTGCTCTTTGAAACTCCCCTCCTTTCTTTCTGTTGTCAACTATAAAACGTGTATACAAAATGTTTTATGAGTTGGCATTTCTCACTGTCATTGATTAATTGTTCTCACTGTCTCCACGTAAACATATCTGAACAATACATTTACAGCTCTCTGGACTAAGGGCTGCATTGTCCAATGGCTATGTTAGAGGAACAGAAGTTGCCTTCAGAAGTTGTGGGATCTTCATCCCTGGAAGCTTTCAAGAAGAGACCGGACTGCCATCTGTCAGAAACAGTGTAGGGTCTCCTGCTTGGACAGGGAGGGGTTGGATTAGATGCCTTACAAGGTCCCTTCCAACTCTGTTAAATCTGCTAGAGTGGTTTTTTTTTTTTTCTAAGATTCCTTGGGAATCCCCCTTTTTAATTCCATTATTCTGTGCCCTGAACTGGAATGAAGACAGTAAAGTCTCGACCTTAAACTCTGGGACCTTCCCTTCAGGCATTTAAAGACTCCCAGCATCGTGGTCTTCTCTTAAAGCTAAACCTGTTTGGCAATTTACTTTCTAATTCTCAGGTAATCTTTGTTGCCTTCCTTTGAACCTCTTCCAATTCATCTGAATATTCTTTAAGGGCGGCCATAGTACTTAAGTACTGTACATATGACAAAATTAGGATCTTTGGGGCTGGAAAGCGGTGATATGACTTGTATCCAATTTTAATTAAAACAAAAAAGAAACATGTACCTCTGTAGAGAAGTCTAGAGTGACTCAGATAGCGAGAAAAAGGGTTTGAAAGGGAAATATAAACGTTGTTTATCTTAGAAGAAAGGTAATGAGTTTTGACTTCAAATAATTTAAGGGTTTGATAAGTCTTAAGAAAGAGTCAGGCAGAAAAAGGAATTGTTCCCACTTGAGTTTTATGCTGGCTGATTTTACACTGGAAGAGGGAGGGAAATGGAAAGAAACCTCTAGTAACTTTGGAAGAAGATATTTCATTAGAGTAATATTGTAAAGAAGTATGAGAATAAGAATATTCCAAAAGGCCTTTAAACAATGTGCTTAAGAAGCTATTTTTTTCTGAAGGTAGGAAGTTACTATAATTATATTTGTTTCTGCCTCTTACATGATATGAAACATTTTGAAAAGCTATGCTTCAACAAGATTGATTCAGAAGCTCAAACCTGTTTAAGTAGCTAAAATGTGTAGGCAGATAGTGAGTAGTCCCAGCCACGGAGCTAAATCTGGGTGTAGTAATTTGGGTACCTAAAAAACCACAATCAGTCTAAACATCTTTATGAAAATATGATCAAAATATGCAATAAATCTTGGATTGTGGCTTATTTAACAAAAGGTAATCTTTCAGACTCCTACATATGGCTGGAAATGTTATGAGAACAGCACTTCATTGAATCACATTTTTGCAATATGAATTAATATTAATTCATATTCATATTAGACATTAATATGAATTTATAAAGTACATGTACTGATGGGTGTGCATGTGTTTGCACAGGGATATTTTACATATGTGGGTTGCAATATTAAATCATATTTTCATAAAAAATAAATTGTATTTTATGAAAAGGTCATTACACGTATTAATTTAATTTTGAGGGAAAGTTTGATATTTTCGTCCCAATATAATTTGGAATTATATACCTCTTTATGCAGAAACTGATGGCTGGACAAACAAGTTGTCCATGCAGGGAGGGATAAAAGGCCCCCATTTAGCAGATGGAGGACATGTTACTTGTGAGCATTGATGGTGGTGATGATGAACAAGAAGAGGAACAAGAAGAGGAAGAGCCGGAGGAGGAGGAGGAGGAGGAAGAGGAAGAAAATGATGATTCTTGGCAATTCCAAGAGCCAGGTCTCTCCACAACTTCTGATCTTGCACTATTTCCTTGAGTTGTTCTATGCTCTGGTCAGCGTTCAGCATTCATAGTGTCCAGCCACAGTGTTCCTTTTACTGCTAGCTCTTCCCAACACCATGACTTTCTCCAGTGAATTCCCCTGCATGGCATGGCCAAAGTAAGCGAGAGGCAGTTTTGTGATTTTTTTTACCCTCTTGTGACATGTCTAGTGTTATCCCCAACAGACGTCTTTGGCTTTGTAATGGAGATGAGCACCAGCGCCCCCTAGAGCCAGAAACGATTAACATGTATGTGTGAGGGGAACCTTTACCTTTTATACATACATACATACATACATACATACATACATACATACATACATATGCATGCATAAACGCATGTACAGGTTATGACCAGAATGAAGCCCAAAATGTATGTTGCTAAAAGAGAAATGTGTTAACTGAGTTTTGCCCTATTTTATGACCTTTCTTGCCATGGTTGGTAAGTGAATCACTGCAGCAGCTAAGTTAGTACCACGGTTATTAAGTGAATCTGGCTTCCCCATGGATTTTGCTTCTCAGAAGGTCTCAAAAGAGGGGTCACGCGACATTTCAGCCTCCTTAAATACAAGTCAGTTGGCAACCTTCCAAATTCTGATGACCCTGGGGAAACAGCAATGAGAAAAATGGTTGTAAGTCAGGGGTCCTCAACCACCGGGCCGCGGACTGGTACCGGGCCGTGGAGCACTCTGTACCGGGCCGCAAAGAATTTTTTTTTTAAAAAAATGGCGGCTTTCTTCGCCTTCGGTGAATGCTGCTGGGATCGGGGATCAAGGACACAAATGAAAGAAGGGGAGGGAGGAAGCAACCGAAGCCTGTCCTGCTCTCCGGCTCAGCGGCTTCGGTTTCCTCCCGCCTCGTTCCTCTCTCGCTGCTCCACCAGCCCAGGAAGAAACTGCTTCAAAGAAGCCGGGGGGAGGGGTGGCTTTTCCTGTCGCCGCAGCTCCTCCGAAGCGCCCGTTCACCCCCACCCCGCCCGCGCGCGCGCGGTTCAATTCAGTGCCCCGTTCTGCCTGCCTGCCTGCCTCCCTTCGTTAATGGTTGATTCGGAACAGCTTCGGCTGAGTAAAAGAGGCGAATAATTATTATTCTCAGCCGAAGCTGCTCCCAAACAACCAGAAACTAAGGCAGGCAGGCAGGCAGGCAGGCAGAACGGAGCACTGGGTTGAACCGCGGGCGGGCGGGCGGGGTGGGGGTGGGGGTGAAACGGGCGCTTTGGAGGAGCTGCGGCGACAGGAAAAGCCACACACACCCGGCTTCTTTGAAGCAGTTTCTTCCTGGGCTGGTGGAGCAGCGAGAGAGCGACTGAGAGAGGAACGAGGCGGGAGGAAACCGAAGCTTCCTCTCCCCCGGTCCTTGAAAAAGTGTTTCTGCTTGAAACCGGTCCCTGGTACAAAAAAGGTTGGGGACCACTGTTGTAAGTCACTTTGTTCGGTGTTGCCGTAACTTTGAACAGTCGCTAAATTAACTGTGGGGAGTCAAGGTCTCCTGTCTATTGTCATTTTGCTACACAAGCCAAAGGCACAAGAGGGTCCAGCCACTCATACTTCTGACAGCCTTGTTAACAACAGAGACGAAAGGAAGCCTCCAACGGATCATTTTAATTGCACAATACGTGGTTATTTGTTTCCAGGGAATCAATATCGTCTCCTAGGAGAAGGCTGATATAATAAGTCTCGTTCTGACATTACCCAGCCAAAAATAATAATGCAAGAAGCAGATGTCACATTTGTTGAAAATGTGATGTTTCTGTTTCCAGAGGGAGCATCAGCAATCCTAAAATGTCTGGTGGAAAATCCCAACTTTTGGTGCCTTCACTTACCACTCCCTGATATATAGAGAATATTTTAGGAGTAGATTGGTAGATAATTGAGGAGAGAGAATTGGTGTCAGAGGAAAATGAAAACACAGGAAAGGACAAAGCCATTATTAACACTAACATGAACTACCAAAATGTCTGTCCCCCAAAAAATATGCTCTTTGCAGACTTATCCTGACTCTGGAGTATTGCAAGATTCTTCCCTCTTCACAATTTTTCCACCGATGCTCGTTCCTGTTCTCACCCTTAGTATCCTTAGCATCACATCTCTGTGGTACCAACAACTGCACTACAGTTGGTTGATGGCTGTGCCCGTACCAATTCTTCAAGGGACCCATTCTGTATTGCTTGGGCCAATGTTTCTCAACTCTGGCACTTTTCAGAGGAGTGGGTTATATATTTGAATGTTTAAATGTTCCATTCTGATTGGTTGGCCAGACGGCGGGAAACTTGAATAGCCATCATTGGCCGAGAGCCACAAGCAGCCGCTATAAAAGAGGCTGCCGCGGCTCCGTTGTTGTTCAGTTCCAGAGAGAAAATTAAAAGCAACTAAAGATTAACTGGTCTCTTTCCCACAACTCAATAGAGTGGGCTTCCAACTCCTAGGATTCTCTAGCCGGGAGTCCACATGTTTTAATGTTGCCAAGGTGGAGAAACCCAGATTTTGGCCCACCTGCCTGTCATGAGCTCAATATTTCGTTCCAAGCCTTGCCTTCAAAATGGTGAGAAAAATTTTTCTTCTTGGGAGAAAAATGGGAGGAAATCAGATAGACCATGCTGGAAGATAATGAAAAAGAAAGAAGTAAGCTAGCACAGCGTAGAACAAAATGGGCATCAAATTGTGTTCTTGAAGTGGTGGCATTTTTTTTTTCTTCTTTATTGGCTCTTTCTTACATTGGGAAACTTTATGAAACTTTAGAAATCGGTCCAGGGTTCAAGGCAGTACAAGCTGCTCTAGTACCTCCTGATTTTGAAGCAAGTATCAGCTGGGCTCAGGGGCTTGTTGGGGGGGGGGGGAACTGACCTTTCTCCCTACCCACATTCATCCTGCAGAGGATTCCTTGGTGGTCTCTGAGCTCGGTGCTTTCCTTGCAGACATTTCACTACCCACACTAGATAACATCATCAGCACTAGGTAACACCGATAATGTGATAACTAATAGTACCTGATAACGTTACACAGGGGATAATATAACATCTACCAAGAAGCTCAGAGAATACCCCCAGTTCTTCTCCTCCTCTTCCCCTCCTCCTCCTCCTCCTCCTCCTCCTCCTCCTCCTCCTCCTCCTCCTCTTCCCCCTCTACTCCACAAACCCTACTCCCTTCTAGCACTGAAGATGTTCCCTAGTTGGGTCATGAAACATCTACAAGAAAACAACCAAACTCAGAGAACGCCAAGAACCCCACAGTCCTCCTCCTCCTCCTCCCTACAAACCCCCTCCCTCCTATCGCTGAGGATACTCCCTAGTTGGATCATGAAATACCTGCAAAAAAAAACCCCACCAAGCTCAGAGAGCACCAAGGACCCTTTATTTCATCCCCGAGCTATAAATAGTCTCCTCCATCAGTATTCATCCTGAGGAATGCAAATCTGGCATTCTACCAGCTCAGTCTTATCTTGGCTTCTTCTGCCAAGGAGAAGAAATACGAGGAAGTGCAATTTGCAGGTTCAAATCACCATGAAAATGAAATAGGTTCTGAGACAAACCCCAGATCCACTTCTGACTTGGTCACTTCTGCATCCCCAGAGAAATGAAATCAAGGTGGCACTTCCTCCCACATTTCTTTCCTTATCAGAAAAGACACATTGAAGCTCGCTGGGCTATTTTTACGTTAATCACCTCCCCATATTGCACTCTAAATTAATGGCTGGGGGTGTTTTTACCACTTTTCCCATTCAAAGTCTGCACACCTTGCTTACTGTTTAAGGGCAAGAGAAGGAAGGGAAGGAGAGACAAAGGGAGGGGAGCAGGAGAAGAAGGGCAATAGAGAGGCCACAAATAATCCCGCTTTGCTCCGTATCCGTCTTGTGAGCTCTTGGCTGGAAGATTATTATTGCCGCCATGCTGCTCCTTTGGCAATTGCTCGGCAAGAAAGTGATATTAGAGACTTCTGGAGGAGTGGGCGCAATAACGGAGACGAGGCATTGATAGTGACTCAACTCAACTCTTTAATAGTGACTTCAGAACAGGACAACAACGAGGGCAGCAGCAGCTCTTTTATAGAGCTGGCTGCTGTCACAACAACCAATGAGATTGAATTAACCGCTCTAAAAGCGTCCAATCAGGGCGCCCGCTGTCAGCCAATCAGGTCAGCCAGAGGCGGCCAATCACGATTCGCTTACCGCGGGCCAATCAGAAGATGCAGGATTACGAGCCTGCTGTTTAAGTAAAGCTAGTATGGTTATTGATGAATGAGTTTGTTTAGTTCATAACAGAGACTTCTTGTTTTCTCCGGGTATAAAAGGAAAGGCAGCAGAACTGGCAGCTGAAGAAGCTTCTTGGATGAGAAGCGAAACGTCTTCAAGGAAAAACGAAGTCCAGTTGCCTTTTGAAAAAAATACCTCTGGGATGAACTGAAATGATTCCTAGATCTTCAGGATTGTGTTTAGAAAGAATTCCTCAGGCTCTGCTTGGTATCTCTTTGGGAATTTTGCTGTCCTGATTCCAGGATAGATTAAACGTCAACTGGAAGAAAGTCCAACTCTATTCAGTGAGTGAGAGAAATCATGGATCCCTCCAATCTCCCCTTATTAAACTTCTTAAAAGTCTGGCGTGCATCACCTTGGAAGAGTAAATATTTCTTCCCTTCTATTTCTTCCCTTCCCAATTCTTTCCCCCAAATCAAGCAGCTCTAGACATGGAATATAGGAAGATAAATGCATTGTGCAATGATTGTGGAGTTTAAAACATGATAAAGAAATAACCAAGATGCCTTGATCACCTTGTAAAGTTGAGAAAATAAATACAACTTCTATTTGTCTCCAGCTTTCAAACTGAAAAATCTGGATGTAAATAACAGACTAACAGAGTTGGAAGGGATCTTGGAGATCTTCTAGTCCAACTCCATTTTGTGATTAGTAAACCACAAGATTTCAATGGAAACTGTCGTGTCCGTCGAGAAAGGAAGCTCGGAGTCAGTGACTTGGTTTCAGCTCTTTATTGGCTCCTGATACAGCTTAAGCTTGAAGGGAAAACTGCGGCTTTTTATTTCCGAGCAGCGGCGACGCGGCCAATGACACCGCTTGAATCTCCGCGATTAGTTTCCACCAATCGCGGGGGATTCGCAACGGGCAATCAGTGCGGCTCGCTCGACCAATCCGTCGCCGTGCGCTTTAACCAATCGCGACGGCGGGCTACAGTATGTAAATTGACTTGTACAGAACACCCCTCCCCTCTTGGTTCGGTCCTCATGTAACGTAGTCCCGTAGGGTAGGCGGGGCCCGTGCTTGTCTACTTGACTTGCGCAGCTTAGTTGTTGTTTGGTTCCCGGCCGGTTCGGTCGGGACTTCTGTTTCTCTTGGCCCTGTCGATGGAACCCCCTGGAAGGTGTCGCTGGGCCTCTTGTTGCAGCTCCCTCCCGGTCTACCCGGGTTGGTCGAGCTGCGACTTTGCCGCTCCTGCCTGGTCTTTCCGGGCTGGTTGAGCTGGCCTGGCTGTTCCTTCCTGGTGAGACTTCGGGCTGGCTGTTGACTGGTGAGTATTGCTGGTTATTTCCTATTTGATCCCCTGTATCTTCCCTCCCCTCTTGGTTTGTGTTATCGGGGTCGTCTGTGTTTGGTTGCGTGTCGGTTGTGTTTTTTGTTCTTGATCTTATTTGATCGATGTGGCGTTTCCATGTTTGTCCGTCGGTTGTCTGTAGCGGTAGGAGTGGGGTCCTGTCAGTTGGGTTATAGTTGCCGGTACCCATAGTGGGTCTCCGGTAAGGTTTTTGCATAGACTGCGTCTCCTGGTGCAAAAACCCGGTGCTTGCTAGATGAGTCCGGGGTTTTTCCGGGTTGTATGTGGGGTGTAGTCTGTCGAGTGGTGACCTTAGTTTTCTCCCCATTAGTAATTCTGCCGGGCTTTTGTTAGTCGTTGTGTTTGGGGTGATATGTTGTATTAGGAGCATTTTATTTATTTTTTCTTGTATGTCCCCGTGTTCGATCTTTTGGAGGGTTCTTTTTGTAAATTGAACCATCCGTTCTGCCCTACCATTGGCCGCCGGATGCGCCGTCGCTGTCAGTGCGTGTCGTATGCCTCGTTCCGCTAGGAATTTTTAATTCCAGCGAGGTGAACTGGGAGTCCGTTGTCTGACACGATGACATCCGGGAGACCGTGGGTTGCGAAGAGTTTGTTTAAGACCTTGGTTACCGCATCTGTTGTGGTGGTCTTCATGTTGCTTACCTCCAGCCAGTTGGAGTAAGCATCCACCGTGATGAGGAATGTGTTCCCTTTTGTGGGCCCGGCAAAATCTATATGGAGTCTCGACCATGGTCCCCTGGGCGTTTCCCATTCTAAAATTGGTGCTGCAGGGGATTTGGTCTGGTTTCTTGGCAGCGCGAGCACTTGGCTACCCAGGCCTCGATCTCCTTGTCCATACCTGGCCACCAAGCATAGCTTCTGGCTAAAGAGGCTCTGGAAAATTCCTGGGGCTACGCTGACTCCAAACTGGAGTCGGTTTCAGCAAAACGCTCCCGGTTGCTTGGTTCTCGCCGGCGGGGCTGTGTGTCTTTTTGAGTCGGCAGACTCGGGCGATGTGGCCCTTCTTGTTGCAATGCCGGCAGATCGCGTCGATAAAACGGCACTCGGATCGAAGGTGATTTCCCCCGCACCAGCGCACTGGTTCCCGACTTACGACCCGTTGATCGCGCCCGGTCCCGTCCTGTTTGTAGTCGGTGGAGCGTCTTCCTCCTCGTCCGTGGTATCGGGCGGAGTCCAGGTCCCGTGGTGTGTGGTGGTTTCTCGTCGGCTTGTCTCGGGGTTTCAGTGTGGTCCCGTTGTCTGCCCTCCGAAGTCTGGCTGCTGACTTCCGGGTGGCCCGGCTGCGGAAGCTTCGGCCAGGCGTCCCGAGGTCGATGTTGCCTTTCGCCATCAGTCGACTTTTCAGTGCCTGATCCCTGAGGCCTAGGACCACGTGGTCTCGGGAGGACATCGTCCAGGTCCCTGAACTCGCATCCCCCTAGGTCTTGGCGGCATAAGCGCTAATGCTCTCGCCTGCCGCTGGGCGTGACTCTCCGCCCGGATGGGATGGCCGCTTGGTTCGAGGGTGGCTCGTCGGCCCGTCCCGCCTTCCCTCGGGCCGGAGGGCTGGCCTCTTACCTGCGGGCCCGCGGTGTGAGGAACGGCCCTCTGCCGTTCGCTCCTTCAATGCTCTAGGAACTCAGGAATCTTCGCGTCCCGTCCTCGGCGGGGTTGAAGGGCTGGTGCCTGCCTCTGTGGGTCTGTCTTCCTCGGGCGTGCTCGGTGGTTTCTTGGTCCCCCTGTCCCGTGTCGGTCCGTCGAAAGGCTCGGTCGTGCTTGGTTTCGCTCTTTTTGGCTCCTGATACAGCTAAGCTGAAGGGGACTGCGCTTGTTCCGGGGCGGCGGGTGCCCGCGCTCCGCGGTTCCCCATCGGGGGGTTCTTGGGTCTCTGCTTCGCCAATCCGTGCGCCGCTTTCCAATCGCGACGCTGGCTACAGTATGTAAATGCTTGTACAGAACAGAAACTATAACCTTTAAAGATGATTGGGGAAGCTTCTCTACGGAAGGTTCTGGGGTGTTACGTAGCAACCTGTGCTCCACCTTCACGGTTTGCATCCAGAAAAATGTAAAGATACAAACAACATCATCAATTCCCTTGTAAATAAGGTGTAGTCTGTTCCACAACTAATTCCTATTGCTGAAATCCTCCTCAAATTTGGAAGATGTTTTAATTTGTTACTGCTTATTGGCAAGTCAGGAGGGCCTGTCAAGCTTTCTCTGGCAAAGGCAAGGAAATCGTTGAACTGTTCAACATGATTCCCCAAGAGCTGAATTTGCAATTAAAGGGGACTATTTTGAAGCAGAAAATATTTAGCCTTGTACGTTCTTTGTTTAAGTCCCTGGGAATATTAATAATGGGACTACGCTGGCAGGGTCAGCCAAGTAAGATCAGTAGCCTATAACATGCAGCAACTGGTTCTTTGTTTAAACCAGTTTCTATGAACACCAAACCCAACAAAACCATTGAAAACATATAAAGAGGGATGTCTATGGAGATTCTCAGCCATCCAGGCCATGGTTGTCCCAAAGGTGGATTTTTCCAAAAGGCAATTGGACTTTCTTCATTTTTCCTTGAAGATGTTTTGCTTCTCATCCAAGAAGCTTCTTCAGCTCTGGCTGAATGGTGGGATTCTTGGATGACAAGTGAAACATCTTCAAGGAAAAACAAGGAAGCCCAGTTGCCTTTTGGGGGAAAAAACACCTTTGGGATAAAGAGCCATGCAAACCTCAGTACTATAAGCAGTTCCATTTTTCCAGCATTTATCTATATTTTTTTTTTAAGGGGGGGAATAGCATTTTTGAGGGTTTTTGGTAATGTTTATTTTAGTGTCCTGTTATTCAGGAATATTTGCATTTATTCCAAAAGGATTCAGGCTGCACATAGGTGAGAACAGACTTCCAGAGAAAACTCCTATCTTAAGACTAACCTGGATAGGTAAAATATATATTATGCCCTTCTGTTTTTTGTTTATTTTAATGATAAAGTGCCAATGGAGGGTTAAAAAAAAACAAATATGTGGGTGCATGAAGTTTAATGTTTTCAAAGCAAAGAAGCTGGGAGGAGGGATATTTTTTAACAGAATAGAAAGGAAGGGACCTTAGAGATCTTCTAAAACCAGATTAAGGTGGGGGGGTGGGTTTTTTTTTTTTTTTTTTTGAGCAATATAAGATAACAGGTATAGGACAGTTTGGATACATAAAAAAAAAAAAAAAAAAAAAAAAAAAAAAAAAACAAAAAGGCCAGGGCGGTAGGCACGTTGGTGCGCTTATGCACGCCCCCTACAGGCCTCTTAGGAAAGGGGTGAGGTCAATAGTAGACAGTCTAAGGTTAAAGTTTTTGGGGTTTGGGGAAGAAACCACAGAGTCAGGTGGAGTATTTCAGACATTGACCACTCTGTTGCTGAAGTCGTATTTTCTGCAATCAAGTTTGGTGCGATTAACCTTGAGTTTGTATCTATTGTGTGCTCTTGTGTTGTTATGGTTGAAGCTGAAGTATTCATTGACAGGTAGGACATTGCAACGTATGATTTTATATATGATACTTAGATCAGACCGAAGGCAGCGTAGTTCTAGGTTTTCTAGGTCTAGAATTTCAAGTCTGGTGGCATAAGGTATTCTGCAACAAGTAGAGGAGTGGAGAACTCATCTTGTGAAATATTTCTGGACTTTCTCAACTCTGTTAATATCAGATATGTAATGTGGGTTCCAGTCTGATGAGCTGTATTCGAGTATTGGTCTAGAAAATGTTTTGTATGCTCTAGTTAGTACTGTGATATTACCAGAGAAAAAGCTACGTAGGATTAGGTTAACAACTCTTAACACCTTTTTGGCTATGGAGTTCCAGTGGGCTCTAGCCCAATCTCTTCTTGAAAACCTCCACTTCTGGAGGCAAATTGCTCCACAGATTGTTTTCACGGCCAGGAAATTTCTCCTTAATATTCCAGATTGCTTCTCTTCTTGATTAATTTCCACCCACTGTTTTTTGTCCTGCCTTCTGGGGCTTTGGAAAATAGCTTGACACCCCCCACTTCTTTGTTGATTGATCAAGTTGTCCTTGGTCTTTCAGTTGTCCTGGGTAATGGATGCCCATAACCACAAAAATATAAACTGCAGTTAAGGATCCCAATGAAACCCCACACGAGAAATCGCAAACTTGTCACAGTTGAAGGCTTCCAAGAAAATAGAGTTGTGTCAGACTTTCTCCCAAGTTTAGGAATGATTGTTTGTGCTGGCAGGATGCATGTAACCCCATCAGCAATAGAAGGTGAACCGGTCCTTTTGGTAAATAGCCAGCAATTGTCTCATTTCTGGGCCTCTTCAAGCTAATGATAAAGTTTATAAAAGCTGGTCTTCAGACCATGGATTACTGGTTACAGTTTGCTTTGTCATCGTCTTCTCAAAAGCAAGCAAACCTACTTTCTGGCTGACAATGAAGCATAGCCGATGTCAGATCCATGTATCTGTCATTGCTTCAGTGGAAGAAAAAAAAAAGGGGGGGAGGCTGATAAAGAAATCCTTTCTTGATGTAACCTGAATATATTTAATCTTATATCGAATTTGTATAACCCACACATGATACAATGGAGAGAGAAAACCCAGATGGCCAGAACTATCACCCCTGAGAGGCACAGCCAGGAGATGAGAAGGTCATAAAAATTCCACAGTGAGATGTGTCCTGGGAATCTCTGGAAAAGTTCGTTCTAAAAAGGAGGTGGGGGGAAATTAGGTATGCCCTGGGAGACCGTGAAAAAGATCGTTCCTTACAAAAGGGGTGGGGAGGAATTAACATACTGGCTTTTGTTTCACTAAATACACATCGAGATAAGGGGAGGGGTTCTAAACTCCCTTATCTACCCCTGTATGCCTGAGAGACTTTAGATGCTGCTTTTAACCCCTACATGAATTGTCTCATCTCAATAAAGGATTCCTTTGTGATACGTTTGGATACGTTTTCAGAAGTGCATTCTAGTTGAGTGAATGGGAAAAGTTCTGTAGCCTGACAGCCGATCAAAAGAATAATCTGAGAAAGTTTTCATCCAGATTGTGACCCAATCGGGAATTTTGGTTTATATATTTCTCAGGCACAGGAGACCTGAGTCCTGCATTATTTCTTGCATTTTCCTCCTGATACTGAAGTCCAATTTTCTTCTTTATTCTGATACCATCCAAGAATAACTTCAGGTGCATAAAATGTGTTACCGTTGTCCCCATAGCCATCATTAAGGTATATTGCTCCATCTAGTAAACAAGTTTAGAAGCCATGGCAGACGTCAACACAACCACTTTGTCTAAAACAGTTCTTCTGCAGAATCTGTTTCTCTCTCATTTATTTTACAGTCTTTATTTTTTAACTGCCTCCATGCATTGACTCTGGGTTGATGGGTCAGACAGCATGTCACCATAAGTAACAACTTCCTGGAACCCACAATACAGCAACAAAAGCTACAAAACTAGATAATTACTACTGTGGCTTATTCTGGACCAAGGTCCAGCTGGGGAAAAAAGTCAAGCAGGGAAAAAACCTTTTGTAATTGGAGGTACTGCTAGCAGTAGCTTCCTAGCTTGTTGCCTGGAGGCTTTTAAGAAGAGATTGGACAACCATTTGTCTGAAGCAGTATGCAGTCTCCTGCTTGAGTGGGAGGTTGGACTAGAACACCTTCAAGGTCCCTTCCAACTCTGCTATTCTGTTATTCTTATTCTGGTTTCTAGCTAAATGGTTGTAGATTTCAAATCAACGTAAAGGTAGTGTTTTCTTTCAGATTCTGCTTCTCTGTGGAGGTTGTGGCCAATTGGTTTCCCCACTTGCAAGAATTGTCTTACCACATCTCCCATTTCTTCCAGTGCCTTGGTGGTTTTGCTACTTCTCCTCATGAGAACCCATAGAAACTGTTGTGGCCCACGGGCGGTTGATGGAGCTGGCAGCAGACTCAGACAGTGAGGAGGTTGGGGAGGAAACTGGGCTGGGTCTGGAGGCTGAGAAAGGCTCGGACGAGGGCTCTGCATCGGAGGCAGGGATGGGGCCAGGGCAGGCTGGCAGTCAGCAGCTGCCTTCGGGTTCAGACAGCAGTGATGCAAGGGAGCTTCTGGAGCCAGTTCCCAGCCTGGGTATGTGCAGGGCTACCAGAAGACAAGAACCATTGAGAAAACAGGGTCGACTGAGGAGTAAGGCCACACCTCAGAGATGATTGGCCCCTCCCATAAAAACACAAAAGAGGAGCAAAGGGGACGTGAACTTTTGCAGGAAGCAATTAGTTCATCTGGTCGGTTCAAGCTCTGACAAGTTCTGTTTGGGACTTCCGGTTTGAGCTTCTTCAGCGACAGACCAAAACCTCGTCTTTGCAAGGCTTCGATGCGTGCTCACCTCTGGAGCGCCCTGAGCCGGCTGGTTTCAGGGCTAAGCCACCCCATAGAGGTGGTGAAGAGGGGGGAGACTACCAGCAGGGTTGAGGAGAGCCGCATCTCTCCTCCCCAGCTAGCCATTACTCCCTTTCCCGAAGGCGGTTGCAGCGGTGGTCAGAAATGGCCACCACAAAGAAGAACTCAACCAGAAAAGAATGTGCAGGAGGAAGATAAGAAGAGAAAGTTTTGGTTGACCGGGTCAAACAGCAAAAGCAACAAATAAGGTACCCTGGAATTGAAACTGTTAAAAAACAATAACATTGTTCCCTAAGAAGATTTTTAAGCTGCGAAGGAGAGAGAAAAGGGAAAAGATTTGGTTTTCTCCTTTTCCTATACTGACAACTAAGAGACTTAAGCAAGAAATTGGAAAAAAATCCACTTTGACATCAATAGGCATTTAATGCTGAAAATAAAAAGTCAAAGGGATAATAAAGATTTCTGGATAATTAAAAGCTTTTGAAAACAGGAAAGGAGAGAGGAAGAATAAAAGGGCGGGATCTGGAAGGAAGGAGACTGCTTGGAATTAAAAAAGAACTTACAGCAAAATCTCAACAAGACTTCCAAAAGATACATTCTAACTAAAATATCTCAACAAAAACCCCAGGAAGAGAAAGTCGAAAAAGAAATAAGAAGATATAACTCGGGACTATCTGGATTACTTGATGATTTCTGGATTCTTACAGCAAAATCTCAACAAGACTTCCAAAAGATACATTCTAACTGAAATATCTCAACAAAAACTCCAGGAAGAGAAAGTCGAAAAAGAAATAAGAAGATATAACCGGGACTATCTGGATTACTTGATGATTTCTGGATTCTTGGTTATTGTTTTGAATGACTAAAATCAATTGGGTGCTTGTTTAAAACTTTTAAAATGGCTCCACTTTTAGAAGAACTGAAAATGGAACTTAAAAAGTACAAAGAAGATGCACAAGAAGGGAGAGGTTCTTTTGGCTTCGTATTTCAGTTTTTTAGAAATGGAGATTTGGAATTATGAGAAAAAACAAGAAATGCCTGCAGAACAAGAAGATTGGGACAAAGAAGAAGCCATCTTTAATGAACAAGTAATCTTAGATGGGGAAGAAAAGGAAAGGGGAGAAAGAGATTGGAAAGTTTAAGATTGGGAAAAACAACTCCAAAAAAAAAAAAATAGAGTGAAAAATAAGTATAAAATCAGAAAGCAACAGAAGAGGGAAATGCAGAAGAGAGAATTAGAAGTAGAGACAAGGGGTAAAAAGGGGAGGGAAAAGATGAGAGGGAAGAAAGAAAGGAAAATAAGTTATAAAGGACAGAAGCAAAATATAGAGAAACAGGGTCTATTTAGAGATAATGGGTGAAAACTTAATCGAAAAAGGGATTCTGCAACGGTACATAAGATAGTATGGTTATATTAGAAGCAGAAATAATTTTAGAAAATATGAAACAATGATTAAATGATTAAAATGTCTGATAAAATAGCTATCGTAATTCAGTGGAATGCTTGTCAATAAATAAATGTAACAAAAGGTATATTTAATGATTTATAAAACATATGTGAAGAGAAATAAGGGAAAAATTAATTATGGAGATTATATGTGCTTTTAAGGAAGTATGATATTTAATTGAAAAGAAGTGTTAAAGATGTTAAGATTTTAATGATTATTAATGATAGAACTGAACTGGAATGGAATGAGGGTTTATAATTACATATATTTACAATCTTTCTTTCTTTTTTTTAAAGAATATAGTGTGTATTATAAGAATGTGCCAAGCAGAATTCGATTGGAAGTTATGTATTATGTATTATATTGAAGGTTATAAACTTAAGGTATATATTGAAGTTTAAATAAGAGCTGAATGGATGTAATTAAAAGATATAAAGGTGTCATACTCCAATTAGTAACTACAGGAGAAAATTTGTTTAATGAGAAAAGATAATATGAAATTGAAACAGAACAGACAAAAGTATAAATATAATGATTTGAATTGAGATGAGATAATCAAAATAAAATTGAGAAAATTAAAAGAGGGGAAAAACTATATAGAAAATGTAAAATAGTATAAGATATGGAATAGAATACAAAAAAGGAGCATGAGATTGAGTTTTGTGTCTGTATAAAGAAGTTCAACCCGGGACCATGCTATTTTCAAAAAAGATGTTTTACTTGTATTTTGTGTGTGAAAACCCAAATAAAACTTTATTAAAAAAAAAAAGTTCTGTTTGACTGTGTTCCAAGTTTGGCCTTGCCCTACGTCTGACAATTAGTTCTCTGGCTGCATCTAGGGGTGGGATTCTACCGGTTCGCACCTATTTGCTAGAACCGGTTGTTAACATTCTAAGCAGTTTGGAGAACCGGAAGAAAAAATTATTGGCCTAATCCCGTAAGGAAGGCAGAAAGGAAACATTCTGGTATTGCTTACAGAAACTGCCTCTCCATCAACCCTTATTACATTCTTGGCAGGACTAGACTTCCTGTCTCTGGAATGTCTCTGGAGTTTTTTTCCCCTCCTTTGCTGGTGGTACTTTGCTTGTGTGGAGTGACCATTCAAAGTTACAATGGCACTGAAAAAAGTGACTTATGACCATTTTTCACACTTACGACTCTTGCAGCATCCCCACAGTCACAAGGCCTGGCGAGGAGATGCATACCTCAATGGGAGCGATATTGAGTTGGCCATGCCCAGCCAGTCACATGACCATCAAACCATGCCCACCAATTAAGCCACACCCACAGAACCGGTTGTTAAAAAAAGTGAATCCCACCCCTGGCCACATCCCAAGCGCGATAAGGTGAGTGTTTATCAACATTCCCCTGAAAGACTATATGTGAAGCCTTGTGAATGAACGTAATTCACAGCCGTGGAATAAAAGAGGTTTTGCCGGGACAGAGATTGTGTTTTATGCTTTCTAAGGAAGCCTTGGTCAGAACCAGGACTTTTGTAAACAACCGGACAATGCACGTGAAGTAAAATAATGGGGTACGGAAGTGAAGGAGCAGCAAACAATACATTCGCTTCTGTATTGTGTGGAAGTAATAAAAATGTATGTGGGTTTTTTGGGGGGGAGAAATTTGCAACAAATGTCCACCATTTAAAGATTCCACCCATGAATCTAAATGTTATGATGAACAGAATTATTGCATCTTGTGGCACTTTGTGTGAAAGACTCTTTTCTATCTCCTTTTTACATTTCTCTCTCGCTTCTTTCTTTTGCCCCTTTTTCCTGTCCTATTTCCACTCCTTCATTTTCAGCTCCCCAATTTCATTTTTTTAATTTCATGCAGAAGGAGCTGATGTTATCATTGCTCATGAAGGGTTCTGTTTTTTCCTCCTCCTCCAGAGCAAAATATCGCAAAGAAAAAGTGGCATTCCATGAAGCATTTCCACCCCAGGTCCTCCAGAATGGCTGTAGCTGTCATTCTGCGCTCCATACATCACAAACGGTTTGTTGCTGTTGGCTGCAACACACAGGCTGACAGTGAATAGGAAAGCAATTGTTCTTTGATTGCAGAAATGTGCATCTATTCTCTGGCATTCAGATGCAGCAAACAACTCTAATTCCTTTTGTGGGTTTTGTGTGTGTGTGTGTGTGTGTGTGTGTGTGTGTGTGTGTGTTATTTTGACAGGCTGGCCAAAGACCCTTTCAATAATTGGATGTGGACTTTCAGTCATGATGTCTGTTTTATTCCATTTTACTTCCACGGCTAATTTTGATGATGCCATGAAGTGCTGACAAACCAACGGAGAGGCCCATTTTCTCTAGCAATTATGCCTTCACACTCTTAAACCCGGCTTCTTTAAACATCAGCATGTTTGAAAGTAAGATAAGAAATGTTCCATTTTACAAAATAATGCTAAAGACACTCTCAAATTCGGCTCAGCTACTGGCTCATGGACCTGGAATATCCATGCAAATTTTCATAACAGGGAAAGTTGTTTTTCGATGCTTTTTTTCTTGGATATTTTTTTTTGTATTTTTTATGAATAATTTTTATTATAAAGATGTTACAACTGCAAAAATGAGAAAGAAGAAAAAGGAAGATTATAAAAGAGTAAAAGAAAAAATGTATAACATTTTTTTAATTTCCTTGTCTTACTATCAGCCTTAGAATGCCCACATGATTCCCCTCTAAATATTAACCTGGGCTGACCCTGCTTAGCTTCCAAGATCAGCCAAAATCAATCTCACTTCAGTTTAAAAAAAAAAAAAAACAGATTCACAGAATGAGACCTACCTTTAAAATCAGCTTAAAATAGTACTATCTCTTTATAGACCAGTGCATAGTTTAATTAATGTAAAACAATTGCCTTATTATTTCCTTTAAGGAATATAAAACTATGCACCTACATCAGTGCACACCTCAATCCAAATGTGATTCAGTCAGCCATAAATTAATGTAGATGTATTGTTGATAGATGATACCAGAGAAATTATCCAAGCATATAAAGGTATTTCAAACTGATACTGGAAATGTGAAAAAACATAAGGGAACATTTTATCATGCATGGTGGGACTTGTATAAGGAAGCTGAGAAATTTTGGAGGCAAATTCATACAAGGAAGCAAAGGGTTTTAAAGGTAAATAGAATGTTGTGATGAAACCAGAATTCTTTTTATGGACAATGAACTAGAAAAGATCGATTTTGTGGGTAGAAAAAACAGCAAGACTGTTGGGTGCACAACAATTTAAAAACAACAAAATTCCCATAATAGATGAGTAGGTTGTTGTAAAAATGTCAGGATTTGCTGAGATGGCAAAACTTTTCAAAAAGACTGGGGAATTCTGGAAAATGAAGTCCACACATCTTCAAATTATCAAGTTTAAAGAACCATTGATTTTAGACGAAGAAGGGGGTCACACATTTCTCTCTCAGTGTCTTTCGAACTGAGATTGACTCCTGAGGTCAACACAGATGCATCCATGGTTTGGTTTGTTTTTTTCCACAGCAAAATTGTTCATGGGGTATGTTGTATGTAGACATTTGCATACTCGTAATACTACGTTCCGATTGGACAACCACTGCCGCCTAGCGATTGGTGGTTAACAACAGGTTATGATTGGCCGCCTAAACGGCGGGAGGTTTAAAATGATGCCATTGGTTGCGAGCCGCGAGCAGCCGCTATAAAAGAGGCTTGAGTTTAGTTGAATTTACTGACAGTAAATTAAGAGCTGATTTCAACTCCGGTCTCAAGCCTATTTTGTTCTGGCGATAGAACAGGGTATTGTCAAAACAGATCAAGATGACAAGATCAAGTCATGATCAAAGCATGTGACATATAGAAGTGAAGGGTCCTTGGACCTCTCTGAGCTTGGTGGTTTTCTTGCAGATGGTTCATTACCCAGACTAGGTTATCTCATCACTGCTAGTGTGATTTGGGTAATGAAACATCTGCAAGAAAACCACCAAGCTCAGAGAGCACCAAGGACCAGAGGTGGGATTCAGCCAGTTCTGACTGGTTCTGGAGAACTGGTAGTGTTATGTACTTGTTTTGCATACTTGTAATACTGCATTCCTATTGGACAGATACTGCCGCCAAGCGATTGGTAGATGACAACAAGTTCTGATTGGCTGCCTAAGCGGCGGGAGTTTTAAATAAATGCCATTGGTTGCAAGCCGCGAGCAGCCGCTATAAAAAGGGCTGCCGCGGCTCGACTTTAGTTGAAGTTACTAACAGTTAATAAAGAGCTGAATTCAACTCCGGTCTCGAGTCTGCTTTGTTCTGCTGATAGAACAGGTAGCGTAAATTTTGAGTAGTTCAGAGAATCGACCAATCCCACCTCTAGCTGGCCATGCCAACCCCATCTATGCTCTGCTTCCCAAGTCCCAGCTCATTGGCTGGGTCTTCTTTAGTTGCCCTACACAGGAGAACAGAGCTGGAAAGCAGGCTAGTGGGGTGGGAAGGGAAGAAGGATTTTGCAGTATATCCTTCCCCTGTCACACTCACCAAGCCATGTCCACAGAACAGGCAGTAAAATAAATTGAATCCCACCACTGCCAAGGACACCTCATTTCAACCCTGAGCTACAAAATTATCTTTTTTTGGTACGCAGATGTGATTTGCCATTGCTATCTTTCAGAATTTTCCCTCCCCCGTCTCTTAGTTTAGCCTACAGCTTTGGTGGTCTCCCTTGCAAATACTAACCAGGTTTGACACTACTTAGCTTTTTAAAGATTTGCCAAGGTCAGCAGGATTACTTCTTGTGGCCTTGTTGTCTGAGAGTACAGTATTTTTAGCAGGCAAACCATTATTCTGTGCTGCAGAAACCAATTTTATATCCCTCAATGCCAATCAGAATCTTATTGCTGGAGTTGCCTGGCCATAAATGATGATGATGATGATGATGATGATGATGATGATATGATATGTCCTTAAATATAAGAGCTCTCTCTATTTCAAAGAATACATTTCTCTGGCTGGCAATTGGATTTTACTGAGAGCAATCAAAGAAACTGTGTTTTCCAAATTAGATATAGGCTCTCTTTGTATATGATGTTTACTTGTGGGTTTGTTAACCACAGCTGATTGAATAAACTGCAATTTCCCAGATTTACTCATTGCATTAAGCCCAGAACCATGCTCCCTAAATTAAAATAACTGGCTTCACACAACATGGCCAGCTATAACCAAGCAACATTATAGCTTATTGTAATGGATAAACACAATCAGTGATAGATAGGATTACCCTTGCTCACAATCTGGGGTGAAAGGAAGAGAAATAAAGAGAAAAGGTGAAACTTTTGATCTGTAAATGAAACTCCAAATGAAAAGTCTGCTGAATAATTGAAAGATGTTCCAGGGAAGAAACAACAACTCACCAGTATTGCACAATAATAAAATAAACTTAGAAACAACAGCAAAAGAAAAAATGCATGGACAATAAAATAGCAGTAGAAAATACAGAGGCCTTTGCCAAGCAAAATAATACCATTCAAGTTTAATTATGATTTGTCACACAGTCAGCCTGAAGTTCAGATTAGATTTGGCCTTTTTAGCCACCTATCGAGTCCTTCCCAAGGATCTGGGCTGGGCAGAAATTGTTGCTTGATGGTATTAAAAAATGTTGTTGCAGGATGTAAGCCATTCTGAGTAAAACTGCCTTTTTAATTGACTGAAAGTGAATTTGTCAATTCTGATGGCGTTCAAGTTTTGCTGCAGATGTTTTGGGATTGCAATTGGTGGTGGGATTCAAACATTTTTTACTACTGGTTCTGTGGGCGTGGCTTGGTGGGCGTGGCAGGGGAAGGTTACTACAAAATCCCCCTTCCCTCCCCACTCCACTAACCTGCTTTCCTGCT
>NC_142014.1:3836188-3886188 GCF_049901735.1 Notechis scutatus
GATTACTTCCAAGTGAGATAGTAGTACTTCTACAGAGGGTAGTGGAACGGTTTGGGAGATGCCAACCCAGCAAATCACCTATAAGGGCCATTTTTGTAGCTTCTCACTAGATCACAGAGAAAAAAAAAGCCTTGATGTGATCTGACTTTAGCCTCTTCAGAGAACGTTGCCTGTTTCTCCACCAACCTTATGGATTTGATACAGGAATCGCATTTGTGACGGTTTTGTTCCACGAGTGCCTTGAAAAAAAAGGGGGTAGAGAAATGGCTGGTGCTCATTAAAAACAGCAGGATCCAGTCCTCAATTTCCAGGGCAGATACTTCTCTTCTGTCCATTGATAAGTGTCTCCCCCAAACCAGAGGGAAACTAACATCCTTAAGTGCACTTTTGCTATTACAAAAATAAGAGTGAAGAAATCTTTTATATATATATATATATATATATATATATATATATATATATATATATATATATTATATGTCTGTGTGTGTGTGTGTGTGTGTGTGTGGTATTCAGCTTTGTTCGGGTATTTTCCACGTCATTATAGTTGTGCTTTTAAAGTTGTAGCAGCGTTTGGCAGAATCTCATCTGCCATCATCAGGCTTCTGTATTGTGTTCGTCTGTGAGTCAGAAACGGCTGTGAAAGTCTGACTCACAGACAAACACAATACAGAAGCCTGATGATGGCAGATGAGATTCTGCCGAAACGTTGCTACAACTTTAAAAGCACAACTATAATGACGTGGGAAAATACCCGAACAAAGCTGAATACCATACATGTAAGTACCCGCGAAAACTTAAGAAAACATATATGTGTGTGTGTGTGTGTGTGTGTGTGTGTGTGTGTGTGTGTATTTGACGCACAGTGAGGGGTGGCGACCCATTCCGCTAATGAAATATCTAACAAGGAAAGAGGGAAATGCCCCTAAAAAGCATCGTAAATGCACCATCTCTTCTGAAAAGCTTTTTTTTCCCCCCTCTCGTTGTCACTGGAACAGAAAGTGTCTGATTCACGATGAAGCCCCCCCGGGAGATTTTCTCCGTGGTAGCCTGCTTCTTTCCTTATCTTTAATTTACTGGAGGATTTATTTATTGCATTCTCACTCCTGAAATTTCCCAGGATGCAGTTATACAGCAAAGGTCCTTTTGGGGGAGGAATAACTTTGAGATGCTCGGGAGGGGGGGTGCTCCCAGATTTCAGAAAGAGAGTTTCCCACCGCTGAGCAGAGACAACATCTGGGAATAGCCGCCCGGAGGTATTTCACAGCTTCTGAAGGCCGTTCACAGGGCGAAGGTCAAGGGAAGCAAGCTGGTAGATGGACACAAAGGGGGACACCCTTGATCGCAAAGCCCTGAGGAGCCTGGGCTCTGGGCCTGCTGGCTTTAAGGTCGCCATCCTTTTTAAACCCCTTCCTCAAAAGGGGTCTGTGTGTGAGTGGATAGTGGAAAGAAAGAAAGAAAGAAAGAAAGAAAGAAAGAAAGAAAGAAAGAAAGAAAGAAAGAAAGAAAGAAAGAAAGAAAGAAAGAAAGAAAGGAAGGAAGGAAGGAAGGAAGGAAGGAAGGAAGGAAGGAAGGAAGGAAGGAAGGAAGGAAGAAAGAAAGAAAGAAAGAAAGAAAGAAAGAAAGAAAGAAAGAAAGAAAGAAAGAAAGAAAGAAAGAAAGAAAGAAAGAATACTGTAGATAGATGGATGATAGATAGATAGATATGGAGGGGAGAAAGAGAGAGAAAAAGCAAGGAATATTGTAGATAGATAGATAGATAGATAGATAGATAGATAGATAGATAGATAGATAGATAGATATGGAGGGAAGGAGGGAGGGAGAGAGAGAAAGAAAGAAAGAAAAGGAAGGAAGGAAGGAAAGAAGGAAAGAAGGAAGGAAGGAAGGAATACTGTAGATAGACAGACAGACAGACAGACATGGAGGGAAGGAGGGAAAGAGAAAAAGAAAGAAATACTATAGATAGATAGATAGATAAGATAGATAGATAGATATAGATGATAGACAGATAGATATGGAGGGAGGGAAAGAGGGAGAGAGAAAAAGAAAGAAAGAAAGGAATACTGTAGGTAGAGAGAGAAAGAGAGACAGACAGACAGACAGAGAGGGAAGGAGGGAGGGAGGGAGGGATTCTGGACTTTGAGCAGGCAGCAATCAGCACTCGTGTGTGTGTGTGTGTGTGTGTGTGTGTGTGTGTGTGTGTGTGTGTGTGTAAATCATTTGGGGCACAAGTCTTCTAAACGGTCTAAAAACATTCTGGGAAGCAAACACACTAAGAGATTAAAACTGAGGCTATGATCAAATTATAACACAAAATATGGAAAAACCAAAGAAGCGTAGCTAAAAACCCAGATGTTTAAAACTGCATATAACTTTTATTGTACATAATTCTAACCACAAAGAGCCAGGGCAGATAATGGCCGTCATAAAAATCTCATTACACAAATGTTCTTCCTCGGATAATCACCCGTTTGCTTAGACCGCCTGGGTCTGTAGCCGTTTTTTGGACTGGCCGCCCATCGGGAGAAATCTGAGAGGCCTTCGGAAAACGGCTCCCCTCTCGAGGGAAAAGGAAGACGGATCCCAGAGAAGGAAGCCGAAAATCCGATTTCCTGAGACAAAAAACTGAAAATTTTTTATCCTGGAGGATCTCAGGCAGTTAGGGAGCTGAAGACCAATCCTTCATTTTGAGGTGTTACTACTTAATCCATTAAAAAAAACAAGATGTAAAATAAACGAAATCATAGTTTGTAGGTTAAATGAGTATTTTGCCTTTGGTTTTGGGTTTTTTAAAGGATCTCATATATCTGGGGTTTCCCCATCAGAGAGAAGAGATGCTTGAAAAAGGCAGAGAAAGACAGTACAAACCTACCCAGTTTACAACCCCAAGAGATGTCGGGTTGGACAACCTTTCACAGAAGAAAGGATACAAAAGAAATAATAATAATAATAAATTAAGCACAGACAAGCAAAATGTTCTGGTTTAAAGTAGACTTTGTCCAGGATGGAGAGATGGATAGATGGAGATATATATATATATATATAGATAGATAGATAGATAGATAGATAGATAGATAGATAGATAGATAGATAGATAGATAGATAGATAGACAGACAGACAGACAGACAGACAGACAGACAGACTAGATGAAAGAGAAGGGTGATATAGGTAGGTATAGGTAGATAGGTAGAGTAGAGAGAGAGAGAGAGAGAGAGTAATAGATAATAAAGTAAAAGTGGATGGATGGATGGATGGATAGACGGACGGACGGACGGACGGACGGACAGACAGACAGACCAGATGAGAGAGAGGGGGGTGATATAGGTAGGTAGGTAGGTGGGCAGGCAGGCAGGCAGGCAGGCAGGCAGGCAGGTAGCAGAGGTGGTATTCAACCAGTTCGCACCTACTCGGGCGAACTGGTAGCAGTTATTTGGTGTGGGTCACTGAACTGGTGGAGCTGCTTCCAAAATGCTTGTCTGTTAAGTGCTCTGTGTGTGTGTGTGTGTGTGTGTGTGTGTGTGTGTGTGTGTGTGTGTGAGAGAGAGAGAGAGAGAGAGAGAGAGAGAGAGAAGAAAGAAAGAAAGAAAGAAAAAGAAAGAAAGAAAGAAAGAAAGAAAGAAAGAAAGAAAGAAAGAAAGAAAGAAAGAAAGAAAGAAAGAAAGAAAGAAAGAAAGAAAGAAAGAGGAAGGGAGAGAAAGAAAGAAAAAAAATAGGAAGAGAGAGAGATAAAACTCTGTGCTATTATTTTTCATTGTTCCATTATTTATCATGTGTTAATATTTTACACTATCCCTACACCTAGAGTGATTTTTCTGCCGTTCTTTTGCCCAGGGCTACCACATATTTTTCAGGGTTTACATGCATTCAGTGTCAATAGTCCAGAGCATAAAATACACATGTGTTTAACAAGAGTTGAAAGGGACCTTGGAGGTCTTCTAGTCCAACCCCCAGCTCAGGCAAGAAAACTGAGGATGCCAAACTCTGAATAGAAATCCTGGGAAAGGTGTCAGAATGATACTTAGAAGGGACCTTGGAGTGAACCCTGTACCATTTCAGAGAAATGGCTGTCCAGTCTTTTCTTAAAAACTTCCAGTGATTGAGCACCCAGAACTTCTGGAGACAGGCAGTTCCATTGGTTAATTGTTCTCACTGTCAGAAAGTTTCTCCTTAGTTTTAGGTTGCTTCTCTCTGTTCAGTTTCCATCCATTGCTTCTTGTTTGCATTCTGCTTCTTTGGAAAATACATCCCCCCTTTCTTTGTGGCCGCCCCTTAAAAGCCTATCACACTCTTGAGTAAAGCATGTGAGCCATTTCCTCCTTTCAGTGGTCCATGAAAGTACATCTATAGTATGCAGACAATAAAGTCAAAAAAGGTGAACAACATTTTTACAGAACTATAGATAAGTTGAGACTGGGTGACAAGGAATGGCTGGGAGGGGAGGGGCCAGGTGAGGCACCCTTTGATGTGAGTGACATTGAGTTGGCCACGTCCACCCAGTCACATGACCACCAAGCACCCCCACCCAGTCACATGACCACCAAGCACCCCCACCCAGTCACATGACCACTAAGCCACACCCACCAAATAAACCACGCCCACAGAACCGGTAGTAAAAAAAATTCAATTCTACCACTGGCAGATAGGTAGGTATAGGTTGGGTAGGTAGGTAGGTAGAGTCAAGAGAGAGAGACAGACAGTAGATAGATAATAAAATAAAAGTGGATGGATAGATAGATGGAGGGACAGATAGATAATATACATAATAACAGAACATAATAATAGAGTTGGAAGAACTTGGAGGACTTCTACTCCAAAGCCTACTGAAGACAGACAGACAGACAGAGGAGAGGAGAGAGAGAGTCTGGAATATAGAGCCCCCTCCCCTTATCTATTGTCTATTTATCAACCAGTTGATCCAAATCAATCATCCAAATATGGACAAACAGCTCAGCCACAGGCATGTTTTGTGGGTAAGCAGGGGGAAAAAGGTTGTGTGCAGCTCCCAGACCCGTAGTCGAGAAAGGAGCATTTATACCCCTGTAAATCTAAGGGATGGATTATTGATGAAATTCACAATTCCACAGATCATTCCTCAGGGACCCCTTCGTACACACATTAGCGTTTCATTTGTCGGTCGCTACCAACAAATATGTTTCATAAGGGAAAGTTCATTGTCTGCAAATCTGTTGTCCTCAAATGAACTGGTTGGATGTGGATACCGAAAAGGCAAAATATTTTTTTCCCCTGACAATGGTCCTAGCCAGCCTCCATAAAACTACTTCCCAACACGGGGGTGGAAGAACTTTCCTTAATATTTTATCCTGTTTGTAGTAAAGTTGCCATTCCATGAAGTCACTCGCTTATGTAAAAGACGACATTCCCAAGAGATCTCAACTGACCAGGTTTCTCATAAACAAGGATTGGCTTATGTAACTTTAAACTCTGGACTTAATAGGACTCTTTGTGTCTTCAAGGGAACCAATATTACATGTCATTTATCCCAGATACTGAGGGGTTTGGATTTGGAAGCCCTCTGGGGTCAATAATGAATAAGTCCCTCCAAAGATAAAATGGATGCCAAATTCTGAAAATTATGATAAGTCTGTCCGAAGCACATTGCTCAGCTCCATCAAACATCAATGTTCAGGGAACGAAGGCTGAGACTTGTGAAAAGCAAGAGCTGAATGTTAATATTGTAACGTAATATCCATCCCTTTGAAATATGTGCTGTAAATCCTTCAGATCCTCCAAATATAAAACTTTATCAAATCCAATATATCTTTGATCTGTTATTTAGACCGCAAGCACTAAACTCTAAAGCCCAACAATGCCCAATAGCAGTGAAAGCCTACAGCAGTATCTTTGAGATCCATTATAGAACCCTTCCTTCCCTTCCTTCCTTCCTTCCCTTCCTTCTTTCCTTCCTTCCCTTCCTTCTTTCCTTCCTTCCTTCCTTCCTTCCTTCCTTCCTTCCTTCCTTCCTTCCTTCCTTCCTTCCTTCCTTCCTTCCCACAATTCCAACTGTTTCCAGAAATCTGGGTTTAATAGCCAATAAAGTCTGAATCTTCACAATGTTGGTGCCTGGAGTTTCTGATAGACTTTGTTGACCTATTGTCAAAACCTGAATGCAATATTCTGAAGACAGAAACTGGCTGATTCAAACTGAGAGGTCATCAAATGATAGAACACAGAATAATAGAGTTGGAGGGGACCATGGAGGTCTTCTACTCCAACCCCCTGCTTGAGCAGGAGGCCCTATATCATTTCAGACAAATGATTGTCCAGAGTCTTTTTGAAAGCTTTCAGTGATGCGGCACCCACAACTTCTAAAGGCTATTCCATTGGTTAATTGCTCTCACCATTATGCAATTTCTCTTTAGTTCTAGGTTGACTCTCTCCTTGGTTAGTTTCCAACTACTGCTTCTTGTCTTGCCTAATGGTGCTTGGGAAAATAGTTTGACCCCCACCTCCTCTTTGTAGGAACCCCTCAAATATTGGAAGCATGCTACCATGTCTCCCTGATCCTTCCTTTCATTAGACTACTCCAAGGATCTTCAAACTTGGCAAGCTTTAAGACTTGTGGGCTTCAACTCCCAGAATTCCTGGGCTAATATGACTGGAGGAAGAATTCTGGGAGTTGAAGTCCAAAAGTCTTAAAGCTGTCAAGTTTGAAGAGCCCTGGACTAGACATTCCCATTTTAGCCTCCAGACCCCTAATCATCTTTCTTGCTCTTTTCTGCACTTTTTCCAAAGTCTCAACCTCTTTTTTTATATAATAGTGACCAGAACTGGATTCAGTCTTCCAAGCGTAGTCTTACTAAAGCTTTGTAGATCGGTACTAGAGCTTCACGGGATCTTGATTCTTATCCCTCTATTAAGGCCACCCAGGATTGCATTGGCTTTTTTGGCTGCTGCCAGAGACTTTTGGCTCATATGTAAGAGATCGTCCACTAGATTCCCTCTTGCAGTTACTGGCATTAAACCAAGTTTCACTTAGCCTCTACCAGCTCAGTTGGTTTTGATGGTTGTTGGGCATGACCCTTGCCATCGTCATCATGAGATGGCACAAACTGGGTGGTTTTTTTTTTCAAAACCAGGGATGGAAATCCAAGTTGCAGAAGTCTTCATTAAAGACATGGACCCAACCCTTCCTATTCTCGTCCTTAGCCCTGCCTGCAAAGCCACTTGAAATAACGTGACAGGGATCTGATAAACATTTGCAGCGCCATTTCAGTCTTTTATTCATGGTTGGCAAGGAGTGGAAAGAGAACCGTTTTGGTCTCCAGGGGATCTCTACTCTCATTCCATCTCTAAATTCTTGGAAGAACATGTTACAAGCCCCCACGTTGACCTCCACTCTTCCTGTGACATCACCAGCCCTTCCTGCCCCCAGCAGCTGCCATTGGTTACTGTAAGAACAGAAGGAGACCAAGAATTCTCCGAAGGGCTGAAGTTTTACAAGGACATCGTAGCTCTTCCAAAGCCTCATCTCTTCCTGAATCTCTCTGTGTGGAAGCCAAGAGGTAATTTATAGCTCATCTTCCTTCCTTCTCTCGAATTTCCTTTTATATGGCTTGGGCTGTGGATTCCTGCAGATGTTTGTGTGCGTGCACCCTTGGAAGGTTAGCACTATCAGGTCTAGTTGCAAAAAAAAACTCATGAGGGCATCTCTGGTGCTTTGGCCTCTCCTGGTTGCAATCTGAGGTCACCCAGATTTTTCCAGGTCACAACCGGTGGACCTCTGGAAACGGGCTGCATTTTTTGAAGCTACCTTGTCCAACAGCTGCAAACAATTGGATGGCTTCATGCTTTGGTATGACTCAAGCCTGTGTTGTTGTATGCTTTGCTTTAACAGCAGTGACCTACTTAATTGCCCCTCAGGAAAGCAAACTGCAAATGATAAAGCCCCTGGCTTGGGTCTTGAGGAAGAAATACTAGGATGTCCGCCTAGAATGACAGGAAACTGGGATCCGGAAAGGGGTCTGTGGCCATTTCTGTGTATTGTGTATCGAGACGAGGGAAGTGAATAATGTATTTCTGAATTTTCAATCGGGACAGGGAAGAGAGAAGGGGGAAGTGGCGCAAAATTTCAAACCACCTCCAAACCAGGAGTGAGTCATGTGCTTTTCTGAATTGAGATCCTTTTTTTTTTGTAAGCTATCCATTTCAGTTTCCTGGGGAAATGCCATTTGTTTTCATTTGACATGATGTGGTGTCTCGAATCAGCTGGCTTTTCTTTTAATAAAGAATAGATTGAGACTCTAGAAAGAGGGCAGAGAAGAGCAACCAAGATGATTAGGGAGTCTGGAGGTTAAAACCTATGAAGAACGGTTGCAGGACCTGGGCCTGGCTAGTCTAGGGAAGAGAAGGACCAGGGGAGACAGGAGAGTAGCCTTCCAATATTTGGGGGGCTGCCACAGGGAGGAGGAAGGGGGTCAAGCTATTCTCCAAAGCACCTGAAGGCCAGACAAGGAATATGGATGGAACTGAACAAGGAAAGATCCAACCTGGAAATAACGAGAAATTTCATGACAGGGAGAACCATCCACCCATGGAACAGAAGTTGCCTTCGGAAGTTGTGGGAGCTTCATCCCTGGAGGCTTTCAAGAAGAGACTGGACTGCCATCTGTCAGAACTGGTGTAAGGTCCCTTGCTTGGGTGGGGGGGTTGGACTAGATGACCTACAAAGTCCCTTCCAACTCTGTTAATCTGTATGAGATAAGTGGAGTGGGAAATGATCGGATTCAACCAGGGCAGCATGACTGACATTCCTCAATATGAGGCTTCCTTTAAATTGTGGTTGAAGTTCATCCGTTCTTCACTTAGGAAAGCCTTATGATAAAGCATTAAAAACCAGATTTTTGGGAGGGACACATGGATGGAAAATGGACAATAGCAATAGCATTTATGTACCACTTCATAGTGCTTTACAGTTTTCAGAGTCAGCAAATTGTCCCCAACAATCTGGGGCATAACCGACCTCAGAAGGACAGAAGGCTGAGTCAACCTTGAGCCGATCAGGATAGAATTGCTGGCAAGGGCAGAGTCAGCCTGCAATGCTGCACTCTCACCATGGCACCACTACAGTTCTTAATAGAACAGATAACAAGAACAGAGTTGGAAGGGACCTTGGAGGTCTTCTAGTCCAACCCCTTGCTCAAGCAGGAGACCCTGTACCAATTTAGACAGGTGGATGTCCAATCTCTTCATGAAAACCTCCAGTGATGGAGCAGCCACAACTTCTGGAGGGAAGCTGTTCCACTGGTTAATTCTTGTCATTGTGAGGAAATTTCTCCTTAGTTCTAGGTTGCTTCTCTCCTTGGTTAGTTTCCATCTATTGTTTTTCTTCTGGTGTTTTGGTTGAACCCCTCAACCTATTTTCCAAATGGACATAGATTGGATGGATGGATGGATGGATGGATGGATGGATGGATGGATGGATGGGTAAATGGGTAGATGAGAGAGTAGATATGAGAGAGATGATATGAGATAGATGATAGATAGAAGATAGAGATAGACAGACAGACAGATAGAGATAGATAGATAAATAGAGATGAGAGAGAGATGATATAGACAGATGGTAGATGATAGATAGAAGTTAGAGAAAGACACACAGACAGAGATATATAGATAAATAGAGATGAGAGAGAGATGATATAGACAGATGACAGATGATAGAGATAGATAGAACCCTATTTTCCAAACAGATTAGATAGATAGATAGATAGATAGATAGATAGATAGATAGATAGATAGATAGATAGATAGATAATAGATAGATAGATAGATAGATAGATAGATAGATAGATAGATAGATAGATAGATAGATAGATAGATAGATAGATAGATAAGAGAGAGAGAGAGAGAGAGAGATATGATAGATAGATAGATAGATAGATAGATAGATAGATAGATAGATAGATAGATAGATAGATAGAGAGATAAAGAGATAGAGAGATAGATAAGATTATTCTGTAGATTTAACTCTGTTGTATTTTTTGAGGCTTATCTTTGTCATGGAAACCAAACCTGGCTCTGTTTTATGGTCCACATAATGGGACAATTGCAGAAAAATTGGTCTAATTTGATAACCCCCAAGGAGACCGTTGGGCCAACCCAGCCATCCAGTCGTTCTTCAAGCCCTTTAAATTGCAGAAACCCCTAGTTCACATGCCTTTCCCCTCCCCCCACCCCAAACAAGTAGAACATTCATTATTCTGCTTGCATGATTAGAGGGAGTTAAAGCTGGGGCAGAGTTGTAAAAAATTAACCGGTGTCAGCCTGTCAGAAGTGATTTAGCAGGAGCCAGACGGGAAGCAACCGGTCCCTTTTTCCCATCATGCAAAGAGGAACAGCTCCTTTGGTGATGCTGGAGCTGCATAGAATGTCTCTTTCTTTCTTTCTTTTTGTATCCAAGCATGGACAGCAATATTTTCTTTCTTATACCTCATTTTTATGGCCCATCAACTTTTCGGTGAAGCAAATCTAAGTAATTTAGTGTGCCTGCTGTAGCTGGAAAAAAAAATAAGGCATGTGAGCATCATGGAGAAAGGCAATCCCTGGAGATATATTTTTTTTATCTTGGAATGTGTTTTTTCCTTATTCCCTCTTTTGGTTTCCCTTCCTAAAGTCTATGATGACCCAAAGGGGCGTGGCACAAAGGCAACACAGTCAGATAATCAGTAGGAGTCCCTCTATTAGCTCCAACTTTGCCCCCAATGTCCTGGTTACCTTCTGGCTGGAGAAAAACTCTCCCAGGAACAGCCTTTGGCTGCAGAGAATCAAGTCCAAAACGTGGTCAACAGAAACTGTAACTGTCCAATCAAGGCAAAATGAGGTCACTGGTCTGGCAGGGAAGGAGCAAGAATTCCAGACGTGAAGGAGTTGTAGTAACTCAACACAGTTGGGAAGACGCCAGGAATGCAAATAAGCAAAGTCAATACAAGTTACACTCACATTTGTTCCCAGCAGACGCTGCACTCAGCTTACATTTCTTTTAAACTCTCTTCCCAGCTGTGCCTAATGAAGGGAATTGGGGCCCTTTCCTCCCCCATAAGCCATGCAACCCACATTGCTCCCTTCTCCGTTCCTCCCTGTGTGCCCAAGGATGAAGAGAGGGTGGGTCTGGGTCTTCCTCCAAATTCCCTCTCCCTTGTTCTACCTCTTCCCTGCTCTGCCCAGCCAGACTTTGCCCTTCCCCAGTTTCCTCCACAGCCAATGGAGCCACACTCCCACTCCCTGTCTGTTGTTCGTCTTCCTCCTCAGATTCAGACTCTGACAGGGGCATGACAGGGGATAGGGGAAGAAAAAAAACACATTCCTTTTTCAAATGGTGGTATTGTTGTGGTTGTTCTTTCTTTTAAACTTTTGCTTGTTGCTCAGAATCGCTTGCAGAGATAGACGACGCTCCCATACAAATCCAATAAAATGGATCTTAATCCATTTAATGCTAAATGTTATAACAGACAGGCTTCAACTTAACGACCATCATTGAGCCCGATATTTTTTGCTGGGAATTGAGACAGTGATTAAGTGAGTTGTGCCCCATTTTACGGCCTTGGCCACAGTTGTTCAGTGAATCACTGTGATGGTTATGTGAGTCACATGGTTGTTAAGTGAATCTGGTTCCCTCATTGACTTTGTTGGTCAGAAGGTCACCAAAGGGGATCGCTTAACCCCGGGATGCTGCATAAATACGGGTCAGCTGCCAAGCATCCGAATGTTGATCACGTGACTTGGAGATGTTGCAATGGTTGTGTACTGGTTAGAATGCAGTATTGCAGGTTGACTCTGCCGACTGACAGGAGTTCAATCCTAACCAGCTCAAGATTGACCCTTCCTTCCTTCCTTCCTTCCTTCCTTCCTTCCTTCCTTCCTTCCTTCCTTCCTTCCTTCCTTCCTTCCTTCCTCTTTTATTCCCTTTCTCATTCTCCTCTCTGGTGGCGCATCCAGTGGTTAGAATGCAGTATTATTGGCTAATTCTGCCAACTGCTAGGAGTTCAATCCTGACTGGCTCAAGGTTGATTCAGCCTTCCTCCCTCCCTCCCTCTCCTTCCTCATGGCACAGTGGTTAGAATGCAGTATTGCAGGTTGACTCTGCTGACTGCCAGGAGTTCGTTCCTGACCGGCTCAAGGTTGATTCAGCTTTCCTTCCTTCCTCCCTCCCTCTTTCCCTCCCTCTCCTTCCTGGTGGTGCAGTGGTTAGAATGCAGTGTTGCAGGTTGACTCTGCCGACTGCCAGCAGTTCAATCTTGATCAGCTCAAAATTGATTCAGCCTTCCTTCCTTCTGAGGGTGGTAAAATGAGGACCCAGATTGTTGTGGGGTGATATTCTGACTGTAAACCTCTTAGAGAGGGCTGTCAAAGCAATAGGAAGCAATCTATAAGTCTAAGTGTGATCGCGAGTGCTAAATCCCTGTATCTGTTCAGCTCACCGTCCATATTCTAAGTAATATTCGACTTAAGCAAAGACTTTGGACTCTCACTCTCAGAATGAACATTCCCCCACCCCTGATGTCTCATGACTCCCGTCCACTAATTGGATGCAAGATGAATTGTTTTGATCAACGGACAATAATGAGGGTAATATTGCTCGGTTTTAGGCAGTGTCAGGAGACGTAATGTGCGCGCTGTTCTTAGTTTGGAACTTGGTCAAGATTATTCTGAGGAAGACCATCTGTTCTTCTTATTTAACTGACGGTGCAGACTTCAGCATGTTCACTTAGAAATAAGTTCCACTATGTTCAATGAGGCTTATTCCTCGGAAAGGGGTAATTAAGCCATAATGTGATTTGTTTGGGGCTTGCCATTAAGAGGCGAGCAAGACCATGGCAATCTGCTCAAAAAAACCGTGTCTGTCTCCATTTCGCCGTGTCTTCTATTTCTTGTGGAGCTGGAAAGGGTTGGGGTATTTTGTGTGTGTGTGTGTGTCTTTTTTTAAAAAAGGCATTCTTGGTTTATTGGGACTGATTAACAAGTCCCTTCTCATTAGCAGAAAATTCTGGCTGGTTGGATTCAGGGTTTGTAATGAGACTAGCTAAAGCTCATTAAAAGGTTTTTAGAAACGAGCTTTTTAATTGTTGATCTTTGGATCTGTCTATCCATCTAGGAAAGTCTGCTGGGTATGGGTTCGAAACAAAAGATGGGGGCTAGGACCCTATCTGGATGGAAAATCTGCCAGTTTTTATGGGTATCACGGCTGCCATCTTGAGGTGGTTTTTTTTTTTATATCACCTGCAAATACCTGCCTCTATCTAAGATATATATTTTTATTTATTTTTTTCCAATATACATCCATAGTGTGTGTGAACAGAGTTGGCTCTGGATATCATTCATATTAATCCAGTTCATCATAACAATATTAGTAATCTCTATCACATTTGTCAAATTTAAGTAATCCTCATTATATTGTTTAAGCATAATTTTTTAAAAAACTAACTCCTCACCTTTATCTCTATCTTCATCTATGTCTTTCTTGTTCAATCTAAACATTTCTTTATGTATGTAAACAAAATTAATTCTAATTATCACTCATATTGATCCAATTCACGCTAACAATATTAGTAATCTCTATCATATCTATCAAATTTAAGTAATTCTCATTATATTATTTGAAAAATACATAAAAGAAAATGCCTAACGTGTAAATTTTAGTCTTTCTATTATTTTTATTCATTCTATAAAAAATTATATTCTAATATTTCCCCGATTTAATTTTATTTCTGCCTCCTTTAGCTTACGATCAGGCTACTTCAATGGCAATTCTTTTTATCCATCATCTCTTCTTCTCCTTAGTGCTTTCTTATCCATTTTTAAGTTCGCGCCTCTATCTCTACAGCATTTTTGGTGAAATCCTTTGTCTGATAGCTTGTGTGTTCCTACCAATTGACGAGGTTGGCGAGAATCCACCTGAAGCCAGAAGAATTGTAATTGTGTTTGCTTTTCAATGAAAATCCAGTTTTGTATCTATCTAGACATTTTTGGGGGGGGGGTTTCTAAAAAATCTGGTAGCTGGTGTCTTCCTCCCATCTTAAAATTGCTCAGAAACCCCGCTTTATTCAGCCCACCATCCAGTGAGAGCTTCTTGGATGAGAAGCACCGAGTCGTCAAAGAAAACAAGAAAAGCCCAGTTGTCTCTCAAAAAAAATACCTTTGGGACTTTGGATTGTTGTTTTATGGATTCACCCACAGTGACTCAAAAAAAAAAAAATTCATTCTTGGTCAATCCCTGCCTCTTTTATTTTATCTGACCATGAACTCTCTTCCAGGTTCAAGTCCAACTGCTGAGCAGTCTGCAGAAGTGAATATTCCTAAGAACTAAGGATCTTTTGTCTCTTGTTTAAAAAAGAGCTGAATTAAGCAGACTCAGTGTCCACTTCATACGTTCCCCAGGTCCTAAGATGCTTTTACGCCTGAAAACTGGAGTATATTTTTTCAACGGTCTTGGAATTTGCAGCCTTCTCTCTGCAAACATCCAGATTCCATCACTGTTCTTTTGTGGTGCACAAAACTGTCAGTCTTCCCAGACATTCGCCATTCTATGAATTATATGAATGCTTGCTTTTACTGCAGCTATATTTCTCCTCGGTGGTACCGATCACCAGGCTCAACCAGATGTGGATGGGGTCAACTTCTGCAAGGGGGTGAAAGTAATGGGGTGGTGGCAGCTGTGTCCTTTTTCTACATGCATGCAAAATAATAAGACCTTTCGTCACTGCACCACATCTGCCATGCACAGATTTTCATCCCTCCGTGGATATCTCAAAGTTCTTTCTAAAGTTCTTTTGCCTCTAGAGCACCATCATTTGCCATTCGCTGCTTTCAATCGGGAATCGGGGAATTGGAACAATCAATCCTTGTTCGTTTTATGAACAGTTAGTCCGCTAAGAGTAAAGGATTGGCATCTAGAGCACAGCTAGGTCAGTGCTCTTGAATGTTGGTTTGAGCAAACACTTCTGAGAATATTAAGGATGCTCAGGAAAATTGAGGACAAATTAATATAGAATTCTCATTCCAGGCTCAAATTGTTCGACTTTGGACATTATGCAAAGACCAAGCTCTCTAGAGATATTTAAAACAGTGGGGAAAGGGGAAAGAATTGGAATTAGAATAACAGAGTTGGAAGGGACCTTGGAGGTCTTCTAGTCCAACCCCCTGCTTAGGTAGGAAACCCTACACCACTTCAGACAAATGGTTATCCAATCTCTTCTTAAAAATCTCCAGTGATGGCGCACCCACAACTCCTGATTCCACTGATTAATTATTCTAACTTATTAGAAAATTTCTCCTTAGTTCTCTCCTTGATGAGTTTCCACCCATTGCTTCTTGTCCTGCCTTCAGATATTTTGGAGAATTGCTTGACTCCCTCTTCTTTGGGGCAGCCCCTGAGATATTGGAAGGCTGCTATCATGTCTCCCCTAGTCTAATTCATTCATTTCATTAGACTAGCCACGCCCAGTTCCTGCAACCATTCTTCATATCTTTTAGCCTCCTGGCCCCTAATAATCTTGGTTGCTCTTCTCTGCACTTTTTCTAGAGTCTCAACATCTTTTTTATAGTGTGGTGACCAAAACTGGACGCAGGATTCCAAGTGTGGCCTTACTGAGGCATTATAAAGTGGTATTAACACTGCACATGATCTTGAGAGAGAGAGAAAAGGAACAACAGCCGCTGAATTGACTCATTTTCACCTATGATGGATACCGTTGGAAGACCTAAGGGTCAGGTGGGAGATGGGAGATGAGATGAGAGAAAGATAGAAAATCTATCTGTGTGGCTGCTGAGTCAACATCACCTGGTTGGCTCATAATCAGTCATACAACATCGTAAATTAGTCTTGAGGAATTGACTGGAGGGGAGGAATATTTGGTACAATGTCTGGGAGATTCTCCGTCATCCAGGCCATGGTTGTCCCAAAGGTGGTTTTTCCAGAGGCAGCTGGACTTTCTTGGAAAGACAACCCAGTTGCCTTTTGAAAAAGCACCTTCGGGACATGTTTGGTACAAGTCCTCCTAAAATGGTTGACCCCAGGATCTAAATGCAGGGCCTAGTACAAAAAGCAAGGAAGAAGAGAAGATGGAAATGAAGATTGTAACTGATATATTTTTTTCCACATATGCGCAACTCTTCGTTAATTTATTCCTCCACCGGTTAATTTTCTTTTCTTGTGTCAATGCTGCATCAACATTGCAGCGATGAATTTCTTTATCCCGTTATTCTCCCTTTCTTGAATTGCAACAAAATACTGCAATTCTGGCAGATTGAATCTTTGAGCAAGCTTTTGAGAGATGACTTGGGACTGAAATACCTTGACTCTTGTTTTTTTATATTGCATTTGAATGTTGATCCTGTTTGCATACTGTTGGACGCCATATTGTTGTTTGGTTAGTTGGGCTGGATTGGTTGAAACTGGGATTTTTCTTTTTGTTTGTATTCGTATGCTACCGGGAGTCTTGGAAGTTGGGCAGTATAGAAATATGTGTAATAAATACATTTAATATGGAATAATTGCAATCAAATATTCTAAAAGCTTCCCTCTTCTCCATATCCTTCTTGATATCCATTTACATCCTAATTCCCCATCTGAGCATGCCACGTCCGCTCAAACTTTCAAAAACTTTTTCCTCAATTTCCCTCAGACTTAATTATTATCCCGTAGGCTTCTGGTTTCCTTCAGGGAAATTGGCAATCCAGTCAACCACCAACGTTTGTCGAAAAATGAAGACAAACTGAAACTTCAAGCAGGCAGATGTTTCTGTGGCTTGACCAGTTCTCTTGTGAGGAAGTTAAACAAAAACAAACAAAAACCCTTCACAACATAATTCCATCAACAGATCAAGGCTGCTTGGAAAGCCAGGATGCTTCGTCATGATCTTAGCCTGTAGAATAACAGGAAGCACAAGGTTAATCTATAGTCCATTCCAGATAATAGTGGAAGCCGTTTAATGGTTTGCAATGGATTTTACAGCTGAGTTGGATATGCTTTTAGTTAATCAGTTAGATTATTGATTGGCCCGTGGGCCATACCAAAGTGCAGAGTTCCAAACACAAATTTACTAAAATCCCAGTAAAAACAATATAAAATGGAAATCGGAATAAAATGCAATTTAAAATGAGATTGGAAGAAAATACAATAATTTCATATGTGGATATGCTTTTTAAAAAAATGAAAAGCCGGCTAATGAATCAACTGTCAACTCATAAATTATTTTTCTGGTATTTTTAGAGTTGCCAACAGAAAGGGAGCGGGGGGAGAGGTTTGAAAGAGTGGTGTGGCAGCTTGGAAACTGAAAGTGCATTCCATAAACAGTTTTTCAAAGATAGTAACTAGGTGACTGAAGTTTCTGCCAGGCAAAATTCTAACTGGAGAGCATGATTGATGATTCTTGGCTGTGGACGTGTCCCATTGGAGAATGTGAATTAGGATACACCCAGGGGGTGCGGGGAGAAATCAGAGTTAAGGGTGACAATTAATTATGTATCTCAGAGTGGTCTACACTCAGGCACTGCCGGCATGTTTACTGCTAATAAATCCTTTTGAAGTTTTGGAAGTTTGGCTCGAGACTCGGGATTTAAATGGGGGTCACTGCCAGAATCCTGACAATCAACATTCATTGTTAAAATGTTTAGCTTCCCATGTCAGCTATCAATCGCTATCACAGTTAAAAGTCATTACAGGTAGTTCTCAACATACAACCCGCCCAAATTTCTTGTTACTAAGCGAGACAGGTGTTAAGCGAATTTTGCCCCATTTTACCATCTTTCTTGCCACCGTTGTTAAGTGAATCACTGCAGTGGTTAAGTTAATAATCTGGTTGTTATGCAAATCTGGCTTCCTCGTTTGACTTCGCTTGTCGGAAGGTCGCAAAAAAGGATCAGGTGAACCCCTGGACACTGCAACCATTGTAAATATGAGTCAGTGGCCAAGGATCTGCATTTTGATCTCTAGCAATGGCTGTAAGGGTGAAAAAACGATCATAAGTCACTTTTTCCAGTGCTGTTGTAACTTCAAGCAGTCACTAAAGCAATGATTGCAAGTCAAAGACTAACCGTATTGCAATGAAAGAGACAAACATTATGGGGGTGCTGTGACCCAGCAGAGCATGCCATGGTTGTGCGTTTTGTCTACAAAACTCTGGCCAGCAAGTGGGTGTCTCTATACATGAGTGCTCTGGTCTAACCAGGCATTCTGTAGACTCTGATAAAAGGAAAATCCCTAATTAACGAGAGAGAACTATGGGATCCTTGGTGTTCTCTGAGCTTGATTGTTTTTCTTGAAGATATTTCATTGCCCAACTAGGTAATGTTATCAGTGCTAGAAGGCATGGAGGAGGAGGAGGAGGAGGAGGAGGAGGAGGAGGAGGAGGAGGAGGAGGAGGAGGAGGAGGAAAAGACTATGGGATCCTTGGTTGTTTTCTTGAAGATATTTCATTGCCCAACTAGGTAATGTTATCAGTGCTAGAAGGCATGGAGGAGGAGGAGGAGGAGGAGGAGGAGGAGGAGGAGGAGGAGGAGGAGGAGGAGGAGGAGGAGGAGGAGGAGGAGGAGGAGGAGGAGGACTATGGGATCCTTGGTTGTTTTCTTGCAGATGTTTCATTGCCCAACTAGGTAATGTTATCAGTGCTAGAAGGCATGGAGGAGGAGGAGGAGGAGGAGGAGGAGGAGGAGGAGGAGGAGGAGGAGGAGGAGGAGGAGGAGGAGGAGGAGGAGGAGGAGGAGGAAAAAGACTATGGGATCCTTGGTTGTTTTCTTGCAGATGTTTCATTGCCCAACTAGGTAATGTTATCAGTTTTAGAAGGCATGGAGGAGGAGGAGGAGGAGGAGGAGGAGGAGGAGGAGGAGGAGGAGGAGGAGGAGGAGGAGGAGGAAGATGGGGATGGGATCCTTGGTGTTCTCTGAGCTTGGTTGCTTTCTTGCAGACATTTCATGACCCAAATAGGTATCATCATCCATGCTAGTGTAGCACTGATGGTGGTACCTAGTTTGGGTCATGAAACATCTGCAAGAAAACAACCAAGCTCTTTTTTTTTCCTTTGGAAAAAGTGCAAAGAAGAGCAACTAAGATGATTAAAGGCCTAGAGACGAAAACATACAAAGAATGGTTGCAGGATTTGAGTCTGGCCAGTCTATAGAAAAGACGGACTTGGGGAGGACATGATAACAGCATTCCAGAACTTGAGGGGCTGCCCCAAAGAAGAAGAGGGGGGTCAACTTATTCTCCAAAGCAACAGAAGGCAGGACAAGTAGCATCAGATGGAAACTCATCAAGGAGAGAAGCAACCTAGAACTCAGGAGAAACTTCCTGACAATGAGGACAATTAACCAGTGGAACAGCTTGCCACCAGAAGTTATAGGTGATCCATCACTGGAGGCTTTCAAGAAGAAACTGGACAGACACTTGTCTGGAAAGATCGAGGGTCTCTTGCTTGAGCAGGGGGCTGGACTAGAAGACCCCCAGGGTACCTTCCAGCTCTATTCTGATTGATTGACCTCTCCGCCTCCAGTTTGTTGGACTTCTGTGGGTGGATTAATGGGTTTCAGTTTGAACTGGCATCCGGCAGTCATTTTATCCCGCAGGGTCTAAGGGTGGGCTGAATTGAAGCACCCAAAGCATTCCTAACAACCCTCACTTGCCAGCAGTGGTGTATACATGGGTGGCTTACAGGTAAATAAGAACAAGTGTGGCAAGGTAATTGTTCAGCCGTCCCACTATGAATCTTCAAGAGTTAAACGGGGGGGGAAATGGAATGCCTTGCGAATGTTGGCAGGCAGGGAGTCAGTCAGACAAAAAAGAGAGAGAGAGAGCCTTGTTTTCCATCCTCGCTGGACAGAATTCTGGCATTTTGGAGGCTTAAGTCAGGAGTCCAGATTTCAACTGGTAACTTTAGTTCCCCGGCTGGCGTGGAGCTGTGCAGAAAGCAGCAACATGTACGGGGAGGCTGACTTGTTTTAAAAGATAAGACGTTCCTTTTGTAGCAAAAAGAAGAGATTTTTTTTTGGCATTCGAGGGACAAGCCGCAGCCCGAGAGAAATTGTTCTCTCCGAGAATGACCCGCATCAACAAAATCTGGGGTTGATTCAGGGTTTTCTTTTTTTTCTTTCATGAAAAAAAAAAATCACGCTGACATTTTAAACTTCGTTTGGTAGAAGTCTGAAAACTTTAGCAAACCACCGAGGGAACCCCGGGCCAGGGATTTTTGGTTTTTTTTTCCCTTTTCCTGCTTTGTGAGTTGGCATGGCAGCTGTGCCATTTAGGTTTGAAGATCTTCTACTTAGTTGGCATTCCATAGCCTGGAATCTGACTTCACGAGTCCTGGGCGCTGACCGGTTCAGGCACCTCCAGATTGTACGCCTGATGCTTAAACCATGGTGCATCTCCAGAGCAGTGTACCAGGTAGAGTAACCTCTGTTTCAAATCTGGGGGGTGGGGGATGGAAGGGGAGCTGCAAATTGTTTGCGTGTCTTTAGAAGAGAGAAATTCCTAGGAAAGGCAACTCAATCAGAATAGAGCTGGAAGGAGTCTTAAAAACTTCCAGTGATGGAGCATTTACAACTTCTGGAGGCAAGTGGTTCCACGGAGCAAACAGAGATTGCTGGTACTCAGTCTGGCTCTTCTGAAGCTCCATGTACTTCTAAAATAGAGGGCCACCGATGGAGGAAGGAGTGGGTTCTTAAATTGGTGATGTTCTTTAGTGCTGTAGTTCAAACCAAGGTGTCTCTGGGTCAAAGGCTTTCAAGAGGTCCTCTGTTGCCTTGCCATAACTTCTCCCTTCCACCCATCCACCCATCCTCCATCCTCTCCACATTCACAATTAACCAGTGTAACTCCTTGCCTCCAGAAGTTGTGGGTGCTCCATCACTGGAGGTTTTTAAGAAGATCCTGGACAGGCATTTGACCCAGATGACCCTTGAGCAGGAGGTTGGAGTAGGAGACCTCCAAGGTCCCTTCCATCTTTGTTATATTGCTCTGCTGTTATCCTTTCTCCTTCCCTCCCTTCCTTTCTTCCTTCCTTCTCCATCACTGGAGGTTTTTAAGAAGAGACTGGACAACCACTTGTCCAAAATGGTATGGGGTTTCCTGCTTGAGCAGAAGGGTTGGACTAGAAGACCTCCAAGATCCCTTTCAACTTTGTTATTCTGTTTTGCTGACTTTCTTCGTTCTTTCCTTCCTTCCTTCCCTCCCTCTTCCTTCCTTCCTTCCTTCCTTCTCCCTCACGGAAGTTTTGAAGAAGAGATTGGGCAGCCATTTGTATCCAGAATGATATAGGGTCTCCTGCTTGAGCAAGGGGTTGGACTAGAAGACCTCCAAGGGCCCTTCCAACTCATTCCAGTTGTGGATCCCCTCTTCCCATTTGCCTCCCCACCCCTTCCTCCCTCCTTTCTACAGTGGCAGGGCTGCAGTCACCCCACCACCATTGCTGCTGACTTAACAGGCCTTCTTCTAACTTGTGTCCAGGTCACTTTGCAAGTATCTCGAACGGGGAAAAACAGGAAGGCCCAAGCGAAGCTCTGAAGGAAGGGATGGGCCCTGCTCTGCCTTTTTTTTTTCTTGCCAAGTCTTGATCACAGTGGTGGGATTCCAATAATTTAACCACCGGTTCTCTGCCCTCATGATTTCTTCCAACGACCAGTTCACCAAACCGCTCAGAAAGTTAACAACCGGTTCTCATGAACCAGTGTGAACCGGATGATTCCCACCTCTGCTTGATTGCAAAATGCTTTTAGGAAAGGAAGAAGTTTCCTTTCCCAATTGAGATGTCGGTGGGCACTCTAAGTAGAGAACTACATGCCTGAATGGCTTATTTAGACATTTCTGAGTTGTTGTTTTTCAAAAGAGAGAAAAGAATTCCCTTTTTTTTTCCCATCGGGTAACCTGAACTGGCTTCCCCCCACCTTAACAGCTGCCCCCCTCCTTTCTCCGGCATTCATCTTGAGTCTCTAGATCAGCCATTCAGATGAAACGACCTGAGTTTTACCTAGTCAGTTTCACACAGAAGGTGGATTCCTAACATGGGTGGCAAATCTTGATTCGATGGCTTTTTTGGCAAAGCGAGTTGCTTTCCTCTTGCGGCAAACCCAAAGTGCTCTCCATGTTTGACTTGACATAGAAACTGAGCTATCATTTTTATTATTATTGTTATTGTTATTATTTAATCTTTAGTGAGATTCACAGCCTTTAGGGCTGGTTGGTAGCTCACAGGACCTAGGAACTATTCAGGTAGCATCAGAGGTTATAAGCTGTTCCAAGTAGGGTGATTTTTTGTAGAATCAGGGTAGTATTATTGTTGTTGTTGTTGTTATTGTTATGATTCTTATTATTTTCTGCACACTCTCATTTTTGTTTTGCCCTTAGGATCTATGGTTTCCTCTTTGCTTATTTTTTTGAAACTGATCAGCCAATTCTCAGATCCTCTGATGGCCCCCTAGAACAAGCTGCAGGCAAGAGTTTTGTGCCAATGAATGAGAGCCCTGGACGGGCGCCATGGCGTGGATGCAATTTTCAAAGTTAAATTGTTGCTGTTCTTGGCTCTCCTGCTGTTTGTTGGAAAGTGGAACAAAGCCGGTGTTTTCTGCACAGCAGTCCAGCTCTGCAGAACATTTAACGGGCCCCCTTTTTTTCCCATTGGCAGGGACACCTGATACATGCCAGCCCCCAGCTCCTAGGCAACCCCTTCCCAACCTTCGAAGTCCCATTACTTTAGAACAAGGGTCTTCAAACATGGCAAGTTTAAGACTTGTGGACTTCCAACTCCCAGAATTCCTGAGCTAACATGACTGGAGGAGGATTTCTGGGAGTTGAAGTCCACAAGTCTTAAAGCTGTCAAGTTTGAAGACCCCTGCTTTATAGAATGTATCCCATCACAATCCCATCGCTGCTTCAATATGTAATCATGGTTACAGCTAAGAAGAGATTCAACAACCACTTATTTATTTATTTATTTTATTTATTTATTTGATTTGCCAATTGTTTACAAGATAATAAGTATAAATGTATACATAGTTGTGAATACATGAAATGGGTACATATAATAAAAATAAAAGAAGAATAAGAGAAACAATAGGACAGGGACGGTAGGCACGTTGGTGCGCTTATGCACGCCCCCTACAGACCTCTTAGGAAAGGGGTGAGGTCAATAGTAGACAGTCTAAGGTTAAAGTTTTTGGGGTTTGGGGAAGAAACTACAGAGTCGGGTAGAGCAGGGATCCCCAACCTTTTCGACGCCGCGGCCCGGTTCCGACATCAGCTGGGCGCCGCGGCCCGGTACCGGCGTCAACTGGGCGCCGCCATCTTTTTATGACGAAAAGGCGCTTCCGGTGACGTCACCGAGCGCTGTTCGTCTAAAAAGATGGCGGCGCTAGCGCTTCTGGTGAGCTTTTTCGGTAGAAATGGCTTTCTACCGGAAAAGCTCACCGAGGGCCGCCATCTTTTATGACGAAACAGCGCCCGGTGAGCTTTCTACCCGGAAAAGCTCACCAGAAGCGCTTTTTACCAAAAAAGATGGCGGCGCCCAGCAACCAGCGGCCCGGTAAGGCTTGTTCCGCGGCCCGGTACCGGTCCGCGGACCGGCGGTTGGGGACCCCTGGGGTAGAGTATTCCAGACATTGACCACTCTATTGCTGAAGTCATATTTCCTGCAATCAAGTTTGGTGCGGTTTACTTTGAGTTTGTATCTATTGTGTGCTCTTGTGTTGTTATGGTTGAAGCTGAAGTATTCACTGACAGGTAGGACATTGCAATGTATGATTTTATATACCATGCTTAAGTCAGACCGAAGACGGCGTAATTCACTTGTCTGAAATGGTGTAGTGTGTCCTATTTGGGTAGAGGGTTGGACTAGAAGACCTCCAAGGTCCCTTCCAATTCTGTTATTCTGTTATTCGATTAAAATCAAGGTGGTTACTTACAGAAACAATGGATGGAAACTAAAGAAGGTGACAAAAGGAAACCTAGAACTCAGGAGGAATTGGACTCCCATCTGTCAGAAATGGTGTAGGGTCTCCTGCTTGGGCAGGAGGTTGGACTAGATGGCCTCCAGGGTCCCTTCCAACTCTGTTATTCTATTATTTGATTAAAATTGATCTGGTTAGTTACAGAAACAATGGAGGGAAATTAATCAAGAAGAATAGCAACCTAGAACCAAGGAGGACTTTCCTAACAATTTTGGAACAATTAACCAGTGGAACAGCTTGCCTCCAGAAGTTGTGGTTGCTCCATCGTTGGAGGTTTTTAAAAAGATATTGGACAACCCTTTAACTGAAATGGTATAGGCAGGGGTGGGATTCTACCAGTTCGCACCTATTCGCTAGAACCGGTTGTTAACATTCTAAGTAGTTCGGAGAACCGGTTGTTAGAAGAAATTACTGGCCTAATCCTGTAAGGAAGGCAGGAAGGAAACATTCTGGTGTTGCTTACAGAAACTGCCTCTCCGTTAACCCTTGTTACACTGAAAAAAGTGACTGAGGACCATTTTTCACACTTACGACTGTTGCAGCATCCCCACAGTCATGAGGGGCCAGGCGAGGAGATGCGTGCCTCGATGTGAGTGATGTTGAGTTGGTCACGCCCAGCCAATAACATGACCACCAAGCCACACCCACCACCTAAGCCACACTCATAGAACCGGTTGTTTAAAAAAATTGAATCCCACCCCTGGGTATAGGGTCTCCTGCTTGAGCAAGGGGCTGGACTAGAAGACCTTCGAGGTCCTTCCCAACTCTCTTATTCTGTTATTTGCTGGCATTGTAATATGATGGTTGCAACTGCCGAGAAAAGCACGTCATTGCAGAAATGCTGACAAGTTGCCTCTTTGTGGCACAGCTGGCAGGGGCGATTCAGTACAGCGAAGGAAGGTGGACTGTCTGCTTTGCAGCTTCCAATCTTCACAAGGATTCAACGTTAGGATTTGGCTTGGTTTGCAAAGGGCAAGGGAAATGCCCAAAGGATTGATTTTTTTTTCATCAGTTTGTATAGCTGCCCATCTCGTGACCAGAGACTTTGGGTGGCATCAAAAGAGAGCTAAGATGCAGATAAGGAATACAAATTTATTTTTTAAAAAAAAACGTTTGTAACCTTCCCAGCCAGCTTTCGATAAGCAAAGTCAATGGGGAGAGCCAGGTTCGCTTAACGACTGCATGACTCACGTAACGACTGCGGTGATTCACTTCTCAACCATGGCAACAACAAAAATATGTAAAATTGGCAGTGACTTGCTTCACAATTGCCTTGCTTGGCAACAGAAATTCTGGTCCCAATTGGGGAGTCATAAGTAGAGGACTAGCCATATTAAAGAGTTGGGTTAAGGCTGGAGAGATGCAAGAACTCCATTCTTTTAACAACTCCCCTATTAAGAAATGAGGGCTTAATCTTTTTTTTTTATCTAGCTCGTAGCTGCCTTGCTCCCATGTTAGAAATCCATTTTAGTACATTCCCAGCAAATGACTATTTGCAGTCTAGGCAAAAGAATCCCATCCATTTCAGCTGAAATACCAAGCGGAGATAACGAGAGTAACATTTAATGAGTTCTCTTTAATGCAGTGGAATACATCCACAGTTATCCGAAAGCGGAATCCTTGAGAAATCCTTATCAAGGTCATTTGGGGCAGCTTCTGTATTTAGGCCATGGGAAACCTCAGTTGGCCAGTTTCCCAGAAGCTGAAGAAGATGCCCCAGAAGGTCTTAACTATTCTAAAAGTTCTTAAATATTCTAAAAGAAGATGTAAAGGTAAAGGTTCCCCTCCTCGCACATCCGTGCTGGTCATTTCCGGCTCCTAGGGGGCGGTGTTCATCTCCGTTACAAAGCCGAAGAGCCAGCACTGTCCAAAGACGTCTCCGTGGTCATGTGGCCAGCAAGACTAAACACCGAAGGTGCACAGAACGCTGTTCCCTTCCCACCTATTTTTCTACTTGCATTTTTTACATGCTTTCGAACTGCTAGGTTGGCAGAAGCTGGAACAAAGAACGGGAGCTCACTCCATGACATGGCGCTGGGGATTCGAACCGCTGAACTGCAGACCTTTCTGATCGACAAGCTCAGCGTCTTAGCCACTGAGCCACTGCGTCCCCTGAATCATCTTAGTGGCTGCATAAAATGCTCATGCTTCCTGCAGGATTTGCTACTTGGCTTTCTATTTTGCAAAGAAAAAAAAGGGGGGGAGGGCAAAATCTGCAGGGGTGCAATTGGGATCTAGACCACCCACAAACAAGGACTGGGAGGACTTATTTCCCCTCAGCAGGGCCACAGGGAGAAAGACGTAAAAGGAGATAGAGATAGGGTGCGAACAGAAATGCTATTGACAGGATATTGATCTCTACTACTGATAATGTTGATATTTGTAGCTCGGGGTTGAACTGTGTGATAGAATAGAATATAGAAGAGAAGAGAGGAGAGGAGAGGAGAGGAGAGGAGAGGAGAGGAGAGGAGAGGAGAGGAGAAGAGAAGAGAAGAGAAGAGAAGAGAAGAGAAGAGAAGAGAAGAGAAGAGAAGAGAAGAGAAGAGAAGAGAAGAAGTTGGAAGGGATCTTGGAGGTCTTCTTGTCCAACCCCCTGCCTATGCAGGAAACCCTACACCACTTCAGACAAATGGTTGTCCAATCTCTTCTTAAAAACTTCCAGTGTTGGAGAATTCACAACTTCTGGAGGCAAGTTGTTCCACTGATTAATTGTACACACTGTAAGGAAGTTTCTCCTTAGTTCTTGGTTGCTTCTCTCCTGGATGAGTTTCCATCCGTTGCTTCTTGTCTTGTTCAGTGGTGCTTTGGAGCATAGCTTGACTCCCTCTTCTTTGGGGCAGCCCCTGAGAGACTGGAAGACTGCTATCATGTCCTTCTGGTCCTTCTTTTCATTAGACTAGCCAGGCCCAGTTCCTGCATCCGTTCTTCATATCTTTTAGCCTCCAGTCTCCTAATCGTCTTTGTTGGATGCTTGCTGTTCTCTCTCTCTTTTTTTAATAAAGTTTTATTTGGGTTTTCACACATACAAAATACAAGTAAAACATCTTTTTTGAAAATAGCATGGTCCCGGGTTGAATAATGTCAGCTGGTGCTCCGTTCAAAATCCAAGAAAGAAATACTTAGACTCCTTTAATCAGAGAAAAGATATCTTTTACTGGAAATCAAGTGGTAGCAACAAAAGAATTCTGAATCTGAGAAAATGGGCGCATAAATCACATATACAAAGTAATGGCCACGTTCCCACCCCCAATAGTTCAATTGTCTCATCCAATTAAAAGTTGTGTATATATCATGTGGGCATCTCCAGGTGGTGATGAGGCTTCTGTCCATTGACCTTGACATAGTTTGATAAAGGGTTGTAGCCGCGCATAGCATAGGATAGAAACCTGAGCAAGAATCTACCCCACCCCACCCCAGTTTATACAGTTCTGGTTTGTAACACCTCCAGCTCACTTCCCAGAACCATTCCCCCCTCCTCCCCCCGTTACTTATGACAGCCGAAAGATGCAGAACAAAGGGAAAAAATCTTGAAGGCTGACGTTTATACAGACACAAAACTCAATTTCATGCTCCTTCTATTCCATATCTTATACTATTCTACATTTTCTATATAGTTTTTCCCCTCTTTTAATTTTCTCAATTTTATTTTGATTATCACATCTCAATTCAAATCATTATATTTATACTTTTGTCTGTTCTGTTTCAATTTCATATTGTCTTTTCTCATTAAACAAATTTTCTCCTGTAGTTATTAATTGGAGAATGACACCTTTATATCTTTTAATTACATCCATTCAACTCTTATTTAAATTTCAATATATACCATAAGGTTATGACCTTCAATATAATACATAATACATAACTTCCAATCAAATTCTGCTGGTACATTCTTATAATACACCCTATATTCTTTTTTAAAAAAAGATTATAAATATATGTAATTATAAACCCTCATTCCATTCCAATTCAGTTCTATCATTAATAATCATTAAAATCTTACCATCTTTAACACTTCTTTTCAATTAAATGTCATACTTCCTTAAAGACACATATAATCTCCATAATTAATTTTTCCCTTATTTCTCTTCACATATGTTTTGTAAATCATTAAATATTCATTTTGTTACATTTATTTATTGACAAGCATTCCACTGAATTACGATAGCTATTTTATCAAACATTTTAATCATACATTGTTTCATATTTTCTAAAATTATTTCTGTTTCTTATATATCTTATGTACTTTCTAATACTATCTTATGTACTTTTGCAGAATCCCTTTTTCCATTAAATTTTCACCCATTATCTCTAAATAGGCCCTGTTTCTCTATATTTTGTTTCTGTCCTTTATAACTTCTTTTCCTTTCTTTCTTCCCTCTCTTCTTTTCCCTCCCCTTTTTACCCCCTTGTCTCTCTACTTCTAATTCTCTCTTCTGCATTTCCCTCTTCTGTTGCTTTCTGATTTTATACCTATTTTTCACTCTATTTTTTTTTTTTTGGAGTTGTTTTTCCCAATCTTAAATTTTCCATTCTCTTTCCCCCCTTTCCTTGCTGTTCTCTGAGTTTAGTTGTTTGTTCTTGTAAATGTTTCATTACCCTACTAGGGAACATTATCAGGGCTAGAAGCAAGTGGGGGAGGAGGAGGAGGAGGAGGAGGAGGAAATGGTAGTCACTGGTGCTGTCTGAGTTTAGTTGTTTTCTTGCAGACATTTAATTACCTAACTAGGTAACATCATCAGTTGAGGGAGAGAGGGAGGAAGAGGAGGAGGATGGCAACAACTATGATGCTCTCTGAACTTGGTTGTTTTCTTGCAGACATTTCATTATCCAACTAAGTAACAATATCAACAATTAGGTGTTAAGGTCCAGACACAGGAAGGGTCACCCAAAATCCTTGCTAAACAGGTTATAGGCAACAGAGAAGTAATTTCTCCCCAAATGTCCTTGAGTTTCATTTAGAACCTAAGATCAACTTTACCAGGATTAGTTGAGCCAGTTAAGAGGTTCCCATGACCCATTGATTCCGGCAGTGATCCAGTTAAATGCATATCATCTGAACAAGATCAAGGTGACTATGTTGGAGCGAGCAGATTATTTCTCCAGCTTTAGGCAGCAGGAGGAAGAAATTGGGGGAGAATTTCTGCTTCCAACTGCAGCCGCACACTGGCCTAATATTCGGTCATGTCCCTTCTTACCCTTTGCTTGAATTCTGGTCAAATGCAGAAATGAAATGTCCACGGGGAGTGGAATCAGCTAGCAGGAGAGCTACGTTCCTCCGTGAGCACCAGTGCTTCCTCAAGGGTGTAGTAGCTGCGTGTAATTTGTTTTGTTTTCAGAGTTCTCCTCCTCTGCGGAAGTTGGAGGCTGCAGCGAAAGAAGGATTGTCCTCTGACCCTTTGGGGAGCCAAGGGGGAGAAAAAACAACAACCCTTTTTAAGATGGTTTCAAGATTAGGTAGCCCTGCGCTTTGGCTCACCGCGTAGGAAGCGAGGATGCCAGATCTTTTTATGAAAGGGTCTTATATAAGAAGATCTCCCTCGGGGATCTCCCCACGCCATTTTCCAGGCCAGAATCAGGTGGAGGCATCAATCCACATCTGTTTCCAGGCAAGGAACAAAATGTACCCTTGGAAGGATGAGTCGGGACTGAAGAAGGGCCTTGCGTTGGAGGCTGGTAGGCAGAGGCAGAATTTTCACCAGGATCTCTTCAAATTTTCATTTTCTTTTTTATTCAAGATCCCTGAAGAATTTTAAGCACCCTTCCCCAAAACAGGAGAATTCTACATGTTGCAACTCAAGTTCTAGATTTACTCATCGGTGCCTTCAACCGGTTAGGCATTCTGAATTGCCCTCTGAACATAGCCGTAGGGCCCTGGGCTACACAAGGGCACTTTATGACATATTTGGGGCAGTGGTGGGATTCAAAAATGTTTACTACCAGCTCTGTGGGCGTGGCTTAGTGGGTGTGGTGTGGCTTGGTGGGCGTGGCTTGGAGGGCATGGCAGGGGAAGGATACTGCAAAATCCCCATTCTCTCCCCACCCCTCTAACCTGCTTTCCAGCTCCGTTCTCCTGGGCCGGGCAACCAAAGGAGACCCAGCCGATCAGCTGGGACTCGATGGGAGGCAGAGAAGAGATGGGGTTGGCGGGGCCAGTCAGAGGTGGGATTGGCCGGTTCTCCAAACTACTCAAAATTTCTGCTACCGGTTTTCCAGACTGGTCCGAACCGGCTGAATACCACCTCTGATTTAGGGAAAACGAAGGGAAAAAAAAGAAATCTATTTAGAATATTCTTTATTGGCCAAGTGTGATAACTATTGTCAGCCTCAAGAGAGGCTCATCCCTACCTATCAAGATATCTTCGCCCCTAATTATGGCTTATTTGTTGCTATGCTCTTTACTTCTCTTTCGGCTGTCATGAAACGGTGGGAGGGGGGAATCTTGGAAGGGAAGAAGGCAGGAGGTGTTTTGCATTCCTTTGCTGGGTAAAGAAAGGGAGGGGGATTCTTTGTTGTAACTTTCCATTTCTCACTAACCTCTGTCCTTTTTTATGCGCAACTGCGAACTTTTATCAAAATATGTCAAGGTCACTGACAGTAGCCTCATCATCACCTAGAGATGACCACATGATCCTATTCAGAAGTTTTAATTGGAAGAATCATTTGATCTCTGGAGGGGGGGAGCAATTCTATCCCTTTGTATATGCGTTTTACCCGCCAATATTTTAGTTTCGGAATTGATTCTGTTGCTACCATTCATTTTCCAGTAAAAGATAAATTCTGCTCTACATCATGGAGTCTGAGTATTTCTTTCTTGGGATTTAGAAGGAGCACAGTCTGACAACTATGATGGCTTATAACCCTAATTGTCAGGTTCACTTATGGTCATAACTCGAGGACTGTACATCTGTCAGAATAGAATAGAATAGAATAGAATAGAATAGAATAGAATAGAATAGAATAGAATCGGAATCGGAATCGGAATCGGAATCGGAATAGAATAGAATAGAATAGAATAGGAATAGGAATAGGAATAGGAATAGGAATAGGAATAGGAATAGGAATAGGAATAGGAATAGGAATAGAATAAGAATAAGAATTAGTAGAATGGAATGGAAAGGAATAGAATAAGGCATAAGGAAGGAATAGAATTAGAATTAGGAATAGAATGGAATGGAATGGAATGGGAGGGGAGGGGAGAGGAAAGGAGAGAAGAGAAGAGAAGAGAAGAGAAGAGAAGAGAAGAGAAGAGAAGAGAAGAGAAGAGAAGAGAAGAATTAATAGAATGGAAAGGAAAGGAAAGGAATAGAATGGAATGGAATGGAATAAAATAGAATAGAATAGAATAGAATAGAATAGAATAGAATAGAATAGAATAGAATAGAATAGAATAGAATAGAATAGAATAGAATAGAATCGGAATCGGAATCGGAATGGAATAGAATAGAATAGAATAGAATAGAATAGAATAGAATAGAATAGAATAGAATAGAATAGGAATAGGAATAGGAATAGGAATAGGAATAGAATAAGAATTAGTAGAATGGAATGGAAAGGAATAGAATAAGGCATAAGGAAGGAATAGAATTAGAATTAGGAATAGAATGGAATGGAATGGAATGGGAGGGGAGGGGAGAGGAAAGGAGAGAAGAGAAGAGAAGAGAAGAGAAGAGAAGAGAAGAGAAGAGAAGAGAAGAGAAGAGAAGAGAAGAGAAGAATTAATAGAATGGAAAGGAAAGGAAAGGAATAGAATGGAATGGAATGGAATGGAATGGAATAAAATAGAATAGAATAGAATAGAATAGAATAGAATAGAATAGAATAGAATAGAATAGAATAGAATAGAATGGGATGGGATGGGATGGGATGGGATGGGATGGGATGGGATGGGATGGGATGGGATGGGATGGGATGGGATGGGATGGAATAGAATAGAATAGAATAGAATAGAATAGAATAGAATAGAATAGAATAGAATAGAATAGAATAGAATAGAATAGAATAGCAGTTGGAAGGGACCTTGGAGGTCTTCTAATCCCCTGCTTAGGCAGGAAACCCTATACCACGTCAGACAAATGGCTATCCAATCTCTTCTTAAAAACTCCCAGCGTTGGAGCATTTACTTTGTGTTGGGAAGATTGCCAAAAAAAAACACCCCATAGAGGCAGGGTTCATCACTGCACCCCCTGAAAGACAAATCCTGAAATATTAAACACACCATTTAACTTTTGCAACAAAAAAAAAACAACCCTCCAGCTTTTGATTTATAACTCTCTCCGTTAAATGAAGGAGATCCAGGTTCCGTAAGTCTAATTCTGTTTTGCTTCCAGGCGAGAGGAATTAACGTCCCTCACATTCATCTCCCCAGCTGTGAAATTGCAACGCTTGTAGAAATGGAAATCTCACGAGGGGAAGAAGGGCTTGGGGTGACTGCGAGGAAGCTTATAGAAAGAAAACGGAACTTGATGCCAAAACATCAGCTGAGGGTAAATTAGGAGGAGCCTTTTGCTAGTGGGATGCCATCTTCCTTTCGGTGGAATATTCTGCATAATCTGCTCACTCAGAGGAAATTTGAGGAAATTTATTTTATTTTATTTATTTTATTCATTTGCCAAAAGCTTACAATATAACAGAAACAAGAATAAACATAAGTTTAAATACAAGAAATAGGAACTAATAATTGGGGACAGGGATTGTGCACTTATGCACAAATTCAAGGACCAAGTCTTGATTCTGATCCTGAATGATAGAAATGACAGGTTGTTGTTTGTTTTTAAAGAAAACTAGTTCTCAAAAGAGCAAAATGGATCTAGCAGGTATAACCAGCTGAAAAATAAAAAGCAATTTGCAAAGATGACCACACGGGCGAGCTTTGTTCTCCAATGGTTGCGTTCCATTTTTAGATTTCTGACTTATCCTGTGGTTGAGAAAACATTTATTTCACACAACTGATAATGTTTTCATCCAATTGCAAGCTCCCTGGATCAAGTAATAGGCGATATTTTTATTTTATTTTAAAAAAACTGTCTTTGTGGCTGCGTGGGCTGGATCTGCTTGAATTTTATTTGCTGTAAGACCTCTGTCTACTTTCACTTTCCGACAGATGACATTGTCTTCTCTTAACTTTCTGGGAAAGATCACATGTTTTAAAGGACCAAAAGTATAGAAGCAGGGGTGGGATTCAACCCAGGGTGGGATTCAAAAATTCCAAAAACTGGTTTGCTGCCCGGTTGCTTCCAGCTTCCGGTGGGTCTCCAGAGCCTGGGGAGGCTGTTTTTCATCCTCCCAAGGGTCCAGAGGCCTCCCTCGGGCCTCTGGGAGGGTGAAAACAGCCTTCCCAGGCCTCTGGAGACCCACCGGAAGCTGGAAACAGGCCTGTTTCTGGAATTCTGGAAGGCCCCTTCTCCCCCTCCCAGAGCCTCTGCGTGGACCCTACACCCTCCATCGAAAATGGGCTGTGTGGAGACTCCTGGGAGGGGAGGGAGGAGCAGGGCCAGTCGGTCAGTCGAAATACTGGTTCAACGAACCAGATGTAACTTTAACATCTGGTTCGCCCAAACCAGTAGAATTCCACCTCTGATTCAACTGCTGCCACAACCGGTTTTGTGAGCGTGCACCCGCAGCATTTGAAGACTCAGTGTTTCAGCTCTAATAACTTACCTTCTTCTGCAGCCCCGGTGAGTAAAACAGCTGGCAATCCACTGTGCCGCGCGAATCGGCTGAGCTGCAAAACACAGAAATAAAGGACAGACTAGGGCCATGACGGTGAACCTATGGCACCCAGGGCCATTTTGTTCCAGCATGCGAGCTGCAGGCAAACTTACCTCACTGGGCATGCGCATGCCTCCCAGCTGATTTTTCACCCGGTTTGAGGCCTTTTTTGGCCTCCCGGGGACTTGAGGAAAGCCTCTGCAGGCTTTTCAGGCCGAAAAATAGGCCCGTTTCATCACTTCCTGTATTTCTGGAAATACTGGAAGTGACAAAACAGGCTTATTTTTGGCCTGCAAAGCTCGCAGAGGCCTCTGGGAGGCCGAAAAAGGCCTCAAATGGGCCGAAAATCAGCTGGGAGGCCCAGTGCAGGTAAGGGGGCCGGGGCGATTGCGCACGTTGCCTTCTGGGTGCCCGCACATGAGCGCGCGCCAGCGCATGCATAGCTTTTGACACAGGAGCCCCAAAAGGTTAGCCACCACTGGACTAGGGCAAGGCGGTGGGCAGGACTTAATGATCACCAGAATAACCGGTTCGCCCAAGCTGGTCCAAACCAGGTAGAATCCCACCCCTGTATAGAAGCATCATCTTCTTAGGGATGGTGAAAAAAAATAACTATCCGTTTTCTTAGCATTAGCTCGCAGCGCAATAACCAGGCTGGTTTTTTAACTTCTCCTGGGTTTATGGGAGCGTGCAACATATCGGCTTCCACAAAGCTGAAATTGCAACCTCGGGATAAACAGCAGGGACGGGAGCCATGCTGAATCTGGAATAGGGATGTTCCCAGCAAAGAATACACTAAATATTTATGGGCGAGTTCATTTGAGGTAACCAGGCACGCCAATGCTCCTGCTGGTCGTTGACCTTCCCTCACAGTTATTGCCCTAGAGTCCCAGCTGTGGATTCGTGCAGGCCTCTCCGTGGAGTTTTTCTCCTGCTCGACACACCGCATTGTGTTCCCAGAGGGTGGATTGTCGTATTCTAGGTCAGGAACACAAAACTAGGCAGCCCCCCTTGCGAGAATAATAAGAGAGAGTGGCCTCAATGAAGGGGGCAGACAGATTCTCAAAGTCTTCCTTAAACGTGTTTGTTGAAGGAGATTTGGTTTGCAAACACCTCGCTCACTACAAGCCCTTGGTTTGCAACGGTTCATTTAATGAACGTTCAAAGTTACAACAGCATTGAACGAGTGACGGTTTTTCACACTTATGACCATTGCAGCATCAAGGAGAGAAGCAACCTAAAACTAAGGAGAAATTTCCTAAAAATGAGAACAATTCAGCAGTGGAACAACTTGCCTTCAGAAGTTGTGAATGCTCCAACACTGGAAGTTTTTAAGAAGAGATTGGACAGCCACCTGTCTGACATGGTATACGGTTTCTTGCATTGGCGAAGGGGTTGGACTAGAAGACCTCCAAGGTCCCTTCCAACTCTTATTTTCTAAACCAAAGGAAACAACGTGGTTGATTGTTGGGTTATAAAAGTGAGCTGCCCAGAGTCACCTTACAGGAGAGATGACCAGCATAAAAATGTAGTTAATATATAATAAATAAATAATAAAACACAAAGACAGGAACTGTGTGGTTTTTCTATAATGCTTTGGCCCAAAAAGTTATCCAACTCGAAAGCTACCCTGGAAACTCTTCAGTTGTCCCATTTAAGCATTTTTAAGGCTCAATCTTCTTCCTGCGAAATAAAAGAGAATAGAATAAGAGAATTCGAGAAAGAGACAACTAGGCCCAAATGTTTTATAAAAGGCTTGCCTTCCCCCCCTTCATGTGTTATTTAATTCATGATTAGCATCCTTGTGGGCACAGAAAGAAAAATAATACAGAGGGAAGGATAGTTTAAAAACTTGTGTGTGTGTGTGTGTGTGTGTGTGTGTGTGTGTGTAGAGAGAGAGAAAGAAAGTGAGACAGAGAGAGAAAGAGAGAGACAGAGAGAGAGAGAGAGAAAGAGAGAGAAAGACAGACAGAGACAGACAGAGAGAAAGAGAGAAAGACAGAGACAGAGAGAAAGAGAGAGAAAGACAGAGACAGACAGACAGACAGACAGAGAGAGAAAGAGAGAGACAGAGTGAGAAAGAGAGAGACAGAGAGAGAGAAAGAGAGAGAGAGAGAGGCTGGTTTTCTTTTTTTTATATATATATAAATAAATTTTATTAAATTTACAATTAAAAACATATCGACATTACATACACAAAAGGGAAAAAAACAAAAAAAAGAACACTCGGTCTTACAAACTGGAAAGAAAAGAGAAGAAGAGATGTAAAAGAAAGAAAGAAACAAAGGAAGAGAAAGAGAAAAAAGAAAAAAAAGATGCATTTAAAAACAGACAATATCCTTTTTGACAGTCTGCAAGATCCAATTCTCCTACCTTAATTTGAATACACACATCTTATCGATATCTATGCTTAAATTACCCATTGTCCATTAAGCAGTTTATCTCTGGACTAACCAATTATACCAAGAGTTCCAATTATCGTAAAATATTGAAGACTCTTTGTTTTTAAGTGCTATAGTTAATTTATCCATTTCTGCACAATCACATATTTTCTGGATGACCATTTGTTCTGTAGGTGCATAGGGTGATTTCCAACACTGGGCAAACGCTAATCTGGCTGCAGTTAGGATATGAATTGTTACATATTTCATCTTTTTGGGTAAATGTTTATCAGAGATCCCTAGTAGGAAGAACTCTGGTTTGTATTCGATTTGTTCTTTGGTTATCTCCTCCAACCATTTTCTGATTTTTTGCCAATATTTCTGGGTTTCTTTGCAAGACCACCACATATGAAAGTAGGTTCCTTCTATGCTTTTACATTTCCAGCATTTTGGACTTGTGTTTGGGTTCATTTTCGCCAACCTCGAAGGGGGCAAGTGCCATCTATAAAACATTTTGTATGTATTTTCTTTATATGCTGCCGATTTTGAGAGAGGCTGGTTTTCTTCAACTCAGCGGAATTACCAGGTTGCCAATTTTATTTTTTTTAAAAAGGCAACTTATTTATGACACTCCCAGTGTCACGCAATCCTTTTTGGCAACCTCTTGAGCAGCAAAAGCCAACGGGGGAACCCCAATTTTTTAACGACCCGGTGACTACCTTAACAAACTACAGGGATTCACTGAACAACGTTGCCAAGGAACATCGCAAAACGGGGCAAAGCTCCCTTCACAGATGCCTCACTTAATGACAGAAGTGTCGGGCAGAAGCGTGGTGGTCGTAAGTTGAAAACTGACTGTAGTTTGACCCTTCTTTGGCTCTTTGCGGGTTTTATTTTGTGTTGGTTTTGGCTATTGGAATATAAACAATGGTCTTTTCAAGTTCTCCAGCCCCAGCTGTGTTTTTATTTCAGCATCCTCATAATCCTGTAAGATTTTAAGCAGTTTTCGTCAGCTGTATCTTGTGGGACTTAGGAGAATATCTGGCTTTAATTCGTTGATCAAACTCTTCCTCAGTTGGAAGATAATTTTGTGCAGTTCTTCTGTGTGTTTGCACCATCCCTTTCTTTTTTCTTTTTTTCTTTCTCTGCCTTCTTGGTCTCTTATTGTGCCATCCAGGCATAAAAGTTTCCCTTGTTTTTCTAAGTACAATACTTGTCTTTTTTTTCATTCGGCTCTGTTCTTATCTTCCTTTCTTTTTTGCATTTGCAGATATTGTGTAACATTTTCCTTGTTCTTTTCTGCAACGCGGGGCATAGCTGAGCAGATTTCCTTCTGTCTCTCTTTTCTTTTACTCTCTCTCTGCCCTTCACCTTCAGCGACTTAAATTACTTGGGCTCTTTTGCATTTTAGAATCCTTTTTGTTTGCGTTAACAGTACAACAAATTTCAATCCAGCCGTCTTTCACCATTCCATTAAATCTATTCTTTACTTTCACGAACATTTGGAATATTTTTCAGGCTGTCTCTGGTTGGTTTGCAGATTCTGTTTCCTTTATTGACTGAACAGATTGTCTCCAGTTTGGCTTGCAGAGCATAAATTCAATTTGATTTTGCTGCGGTCCATCCAATAATATCCATGCATACATTTGTCTTTCAAGTTCTTAGAATAAGTTTTTTTTTTGCTTTTATGGACATTGAAATTTTCTGCCCCATTAGTCCGTCTCCTGCGTTGTTTCATACACTGGTGCCAACTTTTCCAGTTACTCCAAATGCTGTTTCGCTTCCAACTTTAACCTTTTGGTCTCAAATAATGGGATGCATTTTTTTCTCTCTGTGTTATGTAAACATAAGGTTGCAAGCCTCATCCCCAATATAACCATTCCACTCCCTCTTCCTTGGTTAGAGTTACTTGTACCACCATAACTTAAAGACTTGGACTTAAACTGAGATTATTCCATCATTCATAGTTGTAACTAGTTACTAATGACTGATAATTCCCTCCCTCCCTTCCTCTCCCTCCTACTCTTCCTTCCTTTCCTACTCTTCCTTCCTCCCTTCCTCTCCCTTCATCCTTCCTTCCTTTCTCTCCCCCTACTCTTCCTTCATCCCTCCCTCCTTCTTTCCTCCCTCCCTCCCTCCCTCCCTTCTACACTTCCTTCTTTCCTCCCTCCCTTCTACACTTCATTCCTCTCCTCTTATTCCTTTTTCCCCTCCCTCCCTCCTACTCTTTCTCCCTTCCTCCTTCTTTCCTTCCTTCCTTCCTTCCCTCCCTCTTCCTTTCGTCCCTCCCTTCTTCTTTCCTCTCTCCTCCTACTAATCCTTCCTTCCTTCCTTTCCTACTCTTCCTTCCTTCCATCTTTTTTTCCCTTTCCTCCCTCCCTTCCTTTCCCTGCTATCCTTCCTTCCTTCTTCTCCTCCTACTCTTCCTTCCTCCCTCCCTCTTTCCTCCATCCCTTCTATACTTCCTTCCTCTCCCCTTATTCCTTTTTCTTCCCTCTCTCCCTCCTAATCTTCCTCCTTTCCTCCCTTCCTTCCTCCTTCCCTCCCTCTTCCCTCCCTCTTTCCTCCCTCCCTCTTTCCTCCCTCTTTCCTCCCTCCCTCCCTCCCTTCCTTCCTCCCTCCCTCCCTTCCTTCCTTCCTTCCTTCCTCCCTCCCTTCCTTCCTTCCTTCCTTCCTTCCTTCCTTCCCTCCCTCTTCCCTCCCTCTTTCCTCCCTCCCTCTTTCCTCCTCTTTCCTCCCTCCCTCCCTTCCTTCCTCCCTCCCTCCCTTCCTTCCTTCCTTCCTTCCTTCCTTCCTCCTCCCTCCCTCCCTCCCTCCCTCCCTCCCTCCCTCCCTTCCTTCCTTCCTTCCTTCCTTCCTCCCTCCCTCCTTCCTCCCTTCCTTCCTTCCTTCCTTCCTTCCTCCCTCTTCCCTCCCTCTTTCCTCCCTCCCTCTTTCCTCCCTCTTTCCTCCCTCCCTCCCTTCCTTCCTCCCTCCCTCCCTTCCTCCCTTCCTTCCTTCCTTCCTTCCTCCCTCCCCTCCATCCCTCCCTCCCTCCCTCCCCCTCCCTCCCTCCCTCCCTCCCTCCCTTCCTTCCTTCCTTCCTTCCTTCCTTCCACTGTTTCCTAATCTTCCCTCCCCCTCCCTCCCTCCCTCCCTCTTTCCTTCCTTCCTTCCTCCCTTCCTTCCTTCCTTCCTTCCTTCCTCCCTTCCTTCCTTCCTTCCTTCCTTCCTTCCTTCCTTCCTTCCTTCCTTCCTTCCTTCCTTCCTTCCACTGTCTCCTACTCTTCCCTCCCTCTGTCCCTCCTTCCTTCCTAATCGAACAGCTCCAATTTCCCTACTGTATATAATTATTTATTCCTATTCATTACATTTCTGTCCTAGCTTCTCAAATCCTTGTTCCAGTTTCCAAAAGTGATCCAAGGTCAACCTTCTTGGACCCTGGGAGTCTCCCATCTGCTGAGTCCACCAAGGAGAACAAGCTTCTGTAACACCTGGAAAATGTTGCAGGGTGCCCGTTGTGGCTTTTCATTTGTGAATCCCTCCACACATGATAAATGCACCGTTTCTGTGGTCGATTTAGCCTCCCTGGGCCAGTTCCAGTGTGACCCCCCCTGGGCTTGCTGGTAGAGGATACGTTTTCCGCAAGAGCTGGATTGTGGAATCCTTAGGAATGGTGTAAAAATCAATATCCATCTCTTCCAAAAAAAAAAAAAAAAGAAACCAAAATATTTTTTCCGCATCTAGATAGCATTAAAATGATAAGGCATTTTTTTTAAAAAATGGAAGCATTAAAAAAACCCTGTCCTTGTGTCTAGTTGTTCTGGTGTGCAGGGCTCTATAGCGCCGTTTTGAAGGAAGGAACTGAAACAGTTTATATCCGGGATGTGAGGGGCCTGTAGATATTTTCCCAGCCCTCTTTTGGACTCCATGCAGGGTACAGGTTCTCCATGGAAGGCAGGTTGGTACTATTTGTTATTTTTTCTGCAGTCCTAATCACTCTCTGGGGTCTGTGTCTGTCCTGTTGGGCTGCAGAACCAAACCAGATTTAATGTGATGGGTGCCCTGTACCCTCGATTATCAATATCAGTCAATATCAATTGGCTGGAAGGGACCTTGGAGGTCTTCTACTCCAACCCCTTGCGAGCTTCCTTTCTTCACGTTCTTGGGTTTCCCCCGCCCCCCACTAGTTTTTATTTTTGAAATCTTATTATAGAAAGTCCATTAAGAAGGAAGAAGTGTCCAAGGCGTTTATTTTATTTTTATTGTTTTGCTTAGCTGTGTTTGCAACTATCTCCTGTGCAATCTCACATAGACCGACTCTTTGTTTCTTTCAAGGTGTCATGCCACTGTTGGAGGCTGACTCTGAGTCAGAGGAGAAACAGTCCACAGGGAGTGGGAGTGTGGCTCCTGAGGTGGTGGAGGAGGCTGGGGAAGGGCAGAGGCCGGCTGAGCAGTCAGAGGAGGACCTAGGCCCATCCCCTCTCCATCCTAGGGCACACAGGGAGGAGAGGATAAGGGAGAGACATGATCTACTCAGGAGGAGAGGGCCTTGATCCTCTCCATGGGCTGCAGCTGTGACAACTGAATAAGAGGACGGACCTGCGTACTGGCAAATGCTGGAAACAAAGCATGTAAATATCTCTAGTTTATCGTTCCTCTCTGAGTTTGGCATCCTTCCCAGTGTGTGTTCTGTTATCTGTGGACATCCCCCAGCCCTTATTTTGCATGGTTTGTGGTGTTTTTTCCCCTCCTTCTTGTAACTGCTTGTGTGGAAGTTTTTTGTCTTCCGTCAAGGATATTTGGAGCTTGGAAGCAAAGTGAAGGAATCAAAGGGGCTTCACCGGGTTTTTGTGACTGTGTTTATTTTGTATCCCCACCCTGGGTCATCACACAAGGCAAGACTACACAATGCCATCATGAGTGTGGCCACATTGCAATGAACAATTAAGGATGGCGAATAATTGCTGATTTCTGAAGGGTTTCTCCCTTTCTGTTCTCCAATTCTCCCAGGGTGGCCCAACAAAGGGGCCCTGCAAACGATCTAAAACTGGGGGATTTTAACAAAATCGTCTCCAAGCTGCACAACGTCAAAGAGGAGAAGCTAAAAGCAATGCTGCTAGAAAAACGTCCAGGACGTCCTCTATAATCTCTGTCTTTCTCTTGCTACTTCCTTCAGCCGGTTCCCAAGACAAATGCTTGCTTACATTGGGTGCTTTTCAAGAATTTTAAGATTTTTGCATTCTGTACTATATTTAGTTCCTCCTTCTACTGATGCTTTGAGGGGGGGGTGGCATCACCTTTGACCCAGGGCGCATATTTCTTGGGGGAAAATGTTCGGTTCTCACATAAGTGGTGGGAAAATATAAACTATCCCTCCAAAAAAATCCAAAAAACAAAAACAAAAGCCAGCAGTTTCTAAAATTGGGAGCAGAAGCTTGGAAGCCTCTCTAGGATGAATGAGCTGACAAACAAATTCCGTCTGTAGAGCCGAAGGCTTTAACAATATCACGGCCAGACCCTCCAGGGCTGCAATTTTGCCCGGAAGTTGCAAACTTCTTGTTCCAATTTATATCTTTTGGCCATAAGAGGAGATGTAATTGAGAAAGCTCAGTCATTTCGAAAGGCAAAAGCTGTGAGCAATTGCTGACTTATTTGACTCTCACTCCGATCATTATTCATTACGACATATTGCGGGAAAAGGGTAAAAATATGTGTAGAATGCATCCCAAAAAAAAATTCCTATCTATGGTTTCCCTGGAGCCTATTTTTAATTTTATCACACTACTAGTTCGATACTTGTGCTTTGCTACGAAACTATGTGGTCAGGTTTAGTTTTTGGGGAGGAAAATAAGGGTGTGTGTGGAATTCTGCCTCTGCCTACCAGCATCCATGGGTGTTCATCTGGCTAATGTCCTGTCAGCGTGTGAGAGAGTTGAGGGCTGTTGGGAAACTGAAAGAGTACTTGCTACGTGAGCAAGAAGGAGACAGCAAGGAGCCTGGGCGTGGCTTAGCTCAACTGTTCTGTACTAAAGCTTGGTGCTGCTGTGAAAGTGAAAGTGAAAGTGAAACTTCTCTGCTTGTGTTTTGCATTTGGAAGAGATTTCTTTTCAGGTGGGGAGGGGAGTAGAACTCCTGAGCATCAGAGTGTGTTAATAATAATAATAATAATAATAATAATAATAATAATAATAATAATAATAATAATAATAATAATAACAACAATAACAATAATAATAATAATAATATAGGAAATACTCTAAATCAGTGGCCCCGAACCATTTTTGTGCCACAGCCCGGTACTGGCATCACAAAATGATCCACGGCCCGGTACCGGCATCAGCACTCATGACAAGGCAAGGCGAGCCAAGCGACTGGCCAGCCAGCCGTCCCCCGCTTCTCCCCGCCACCTTCAACTCCTCCTTTGTACATTTTTTGTGCTTTCTTAATCTCCTCCGCCATCGGGACGGCTCTTTGTTCAAAGCCGCCCCCCCCTCGATGAAACTAAGGCGCGAGGATTCCTTCAGGACCCAAACGCCGCTTTCCAACCGGAAAAGCTCACCTGGAAGCACTTTCTGTCGAAACAAGATGGTGGCGCCCAACAAACCAGCGGCCCAGTAGAAAATGATCCACGGACCGGTACCGGCCCAGGGACCGGTGGTTGGGGACCCCTGCTCTAAATGCTCTGATGGTCAATTCAAAGAATCCTTTCTTAGTGAGCCCCTAGAAGCCAAGAGGAACCTACGTGCTAAATTTCGAGTGTGTAGGCTTTACGGTTCTGGAGATTTTGTGATGATGCGTGAGGGGCATTTCGCTTTTATATAGAGAGATTGTGCCAGCTTGATTTTTCTATCATGGTCATAGTATTTTCAGTCACATTAATGTATATGAAGAGTAGAGATGGTCATTGACTAATGACCACCATTGAGCCCAACGTTTATGTTGTTAAGTGAGACAGTTGTTAAGTGAGCTTTGCCCCATTTTACGACCTTTCTTGCCACCGTTGTTAAGTGAATCGCTGCAGTTGTTAAGTGAATCATGGCATCAAGTAGTAACACGGTTGTTAAGCAGGGGTGGGATTCAAAAATCCCAGCAACTGTTTCACTGCCCAGTTGCTGGGTAGGCCTGGCCATGGTGGGCGTGGCCTACCAGAACTTCCGGGAGGGCTGTTTTTCACCTTCCCCAGAGTCCGGAGGCTTCCCTCGGGACTCTGGGAGGGCGAAACAGCCTCCCCCAGGCTCCAGAGGCCCTCTGGAAGCTGGAAAACAGGCCCGTTTTCAGACTTTCTGATACTTCTGGAAGGCCCATTTTCCCCCTCCATGCTAACTCTGCATTTACCTGCATTGAAAACGGGCCGCGTGGAGATTCCTTGGGAGGGGCGGGGTGGGTGGGCGGGGCTAGCCAGTCAGTTCAAATACCGATTCAGCAAACCGGATGCAAATTTAATATCCAGTTCGCCCAAACCGGTCCAAACCAGTAGAATCCCAGCCCTGACCACCTGCATAAGAATGTTATCAAGAACCCATTTTAGAAAGATTGAATTTTCCAGCTCTCTCCCTTTCATCCAAACGAGATAAATCGTACCATTTTACCTCCCTAGATTTCTTACCACTCCAGGGAGGCACATTGTTATCCTCCTTGTTCAAAATATTAACATTTTTGACCATGCAGCCTCCATGGTCCATAATTGTAGAAAGGAATAATTGTCGGTAGCTCTCCCTCCTCGTATCAGGAAATCTAAATACTCTTTGTTTGCCTTCCCCTTTGTTCTGTTTTTCTTTTCTTTTCTTTTTTCTTTTTTGGCTCGTACCCAAAGACTTTACTAAGCCTAAACGACCCTGGAAAATAACCAAGAATATACTGTGTAATGGTATGAGCCGTCTTGTAGGAAGCTCCTGTCCCTATTCACCTTGAATGGATGGTGGATCCAGCTTTCAAAAGACGGTTTTGTTTCAAGGTGCCCAGAATCGCTTCTCTCTGATTACAGGTGGGCGAGTTAACAAGGTAAATTGCCTCTTTTTATAATCGGCCTCCAGGGATGAAAGAAAGGAGAACATGAGCTATGTTTGAGGGCAGGAGAGTTGTTTTTTTTTAAAAAAGATCTGCAGTTCTGATTAAATTGGTTCGATAATCCCAGGTGAATAAGGAAGCCAGGGAGTGAAGATACAGCCTAATTTTTAGATTTTTAAAAAAGTAAAATAAAATAGTTCTCCTTAGCTACTGGTTTTATCCGATCGCTTTTCCCCTGGTATTCTCGGTGGAATTAATTATATCCTATATTGTTGGAGACCCTTCTCATCTCACCTGTACAACCCTGGATTAGTTCCCCAAGGATTGTGGATGTTTCAGATTTGATGTACACAATAACCTAGGCAGGGACCTGCCTTGATATGGAGAATGGTTTTATACCTTCTATATACCCTTTGTCGGGGTCTGTGTTGAATAAGTTCCCCCAGGTTTACTTAAAGCAGCTTGGAAAGACAGCGTTTCAAGTTAATTCCTGGCATTGTTACACCGGACTACAGTTCCCAGCAGCCTCGGGTAGAAGGTGCTGGGAGATGTAAGTCCACATAGGTTCTTCAGAACTGGCAGATTTGATGAGCCTCTTCAAATATTGCTTTTCTTGCTTGAGTTGTAGACATAGAAGGCCTCTGGGTTTTTTTTCCACTCAGCTGGAAGGACGGGCTCAGGGACTTTTGGAATTAAGTCGCTTTGGGTGTCGATTTCTAGCAAGATATTTCGGCTTCCTTCTTAGCTTTTCAATTGTCTCTTTGGAATGGTATGTACATGTCATTTATCTCTATGCACCTGCTGATGGCTGATGCGTCCGAGTGCCAGACTTTCAGGAATTCTCTGGCGCTTTTGCATTTAGCTTGGTCTAGGATGTTCAGGGATGCGGTGGCTCAGTGGCTAAGACACTGAGCTTGTCGATCAGAAAGGTTGGTGGTTCGGCGGTTCGAATCCAGGGGTAGGATTCTAAAATCCCTGCCCAGTTGCTGGGTGGATGTGGCCATGCTGGGCGTGGCCTACCAGAACTTCTGGGAGGGATGTTTTTCACTCTCCCAAGGGTCCAGAGGCTTCCCCATGGCCTCTGGGAGGGTGAAAACGGCCTCTCCCGGGCTCTGGAGGCCCACCAGAAGTTGGAAACAGGCCTGTTTCTGAACTTCTGAAGGGCCTGTTTTCCCCCTCCCAGAGCCTCTGCGCGGACCCTGCACTTATCTTAATCAAAAATGGGCTGTGTGGAGACTCCTGGGAGGAGAAGGGAGGGATGGGGTGGGCATGGCCCGCCAGTCGGTTGAAATACCAGTTCGGTGAACCAGATGAAAACTTGACATCTGGTCAAATTAACATAGAATCCCACCCCTGTTCGAATCCCTAGCACCGTGTTATGGAGTGAGCTCCCGTTAACTTGTCCCAGCTTCTGCCAACTTAGCAGTTCGAAATCACATAAAAAAATGCAAGTAGAAAAATAGGGACCCCTTTGGTGGGAAGGGAACAGCGTTCCTCCGTGCGCCTTCGAAGGCGTTTAGTCTTGCCGGCCACATGACCACGGAGACGTCTGCGGACAGCGCTGGCTCTTCAGCTTTGGAACGGAGAAGAGCACCAGCGCCCCCTAGAGCCGGAAACGACTAGCACATATGTGCAAGGAGGGGAACCTTTACCTTTAGGATGTTCTCAGACCCCAATATCCCAGTTGAAAATATAGTTAAATCTGTCCATGTGTTTTGCTATTAATGTATCTGCCATTTAATGAATCAGTTTTAGCAAGGCTAAAGTCTTTTCTTTCTTTTTGATTCAGTTTTTTTCCCCCTTTTCTAAGTTTGGAACAATGTGAGTCTTTTAAATGCCTTGTGGCCTTAAGAACAGAGTAGATTCAGTTCTCTTTCAATGGTGGCAGTCACGCCAAGGATCCTTTCTCATTCCCAGGGTCAAATTCTAGGCAAAGTTTGAACTTTCTCTTATTTGTGAGGTCACCTCTTTATCTCCTCTCTTGAAGAGGCTTACAAAGTGATGTCATTGTCGGGTTTTGAGTTCGTATTTAAATCTGACGCATAACCTAAGTATGATCTACACCACACTGCAGTATCAACATGTTCTTTATTATCCATCATTAATCTTTTCTCCTGTTAATAATTTTAATCAGGTTAACCATGTTTTAGCAAAGTTCAACATGTTTAACAGCAGATTTAAGATACTGATCTGCAAGATTTAAGTGTATGTCTACGCATTAGACTTAACCCAGTTTAATAACTCAGTGTAATTTGTCATGCTGTGCAACAGAGCCCCATCACAAAATTGTTTGTAATTGTTTAGAGCTTCTTTCCCTAATGCAGAGGTCTCCAAACTTGGCAACTTTAAGACTTGTGGACTTCAACTCCCAGAATTCTCCAGCCAGCTGGTTGGAAAATTCAGAGAGTTGAAGTCCACAAGTCTTAAAGTTGCCAAGTTTAGAGACTCCTGCCCTAATGGTTATTTATAAGATACATTGGCAACTGTGTTGATATAATTGCAATATACAGTATATCCTGAAGGAAGATTGGATAGAAGTAAGCATTCAAGAAGAAAGTGTTTCAGTAAATTTTCAACAGCAAATGTACAACGGAAAAGACTGACACATTTAATTATAAGTCACAGTTCAAAGCCAACGTAAACTGACCAAGTTTTTCTAGTCCTTAATAAAAGTAAAGAAATAGATAAGAAGTGGAGCCTTAGACCACAATTCTAATTATTAATCAGACTCATATCATACAAAACTGTTTGTTTCATTATAAAATTAAAATGTAGGTGCTTAATCTCCATCGTTTCTACATATTAGAAAATATTTAAAAGTAGCATATTGATACAGAAAATACCTTGTAAGAAAACAATCTGTTTAAAGAAGCAAGGTTCTAACCTTGGAAGAATGGAGAACAATTTTAAAATTTTGGAGGTACAAAATGTTGGCATCTGAGATCGCAAACACAAACTTCCTCTTAATAGGAGGAGGAAGCACTTATAGTAGTACCACCTCCTTCAACGCTGACCTGTATCGAAGCATCAGGCTTCCAAGGTATCTGAGCATCTTTTACAATCAGTGTCAGTGTTGAAGTTGATGGTACTACTACAAGAACTTCCTCCTCCAATTCTTCTTCTCCTCCTTCTAAACCATCAGGAAGAAATTGAGCATATGCCAAGTATGTCTATAGGCCTGTTAATCCTTTTTAACACTGAAACCATCAGCTGTGTCTCGTTCAAGGTTAACATGGAGCCCAGATCACTGAAAAAAAGTTGTTTTGCTTTATGTTGTCTGGACATTATTTCAATCAGAATAGACCTGGAAGGGCCCTCAGAGGTCTTCTAGTCCAGCCCCCTGCTCAAGCAGAAGGCCCTCTACCATTTCAGACAAATGGCTGTCCAGTCTCTTCTTAAAAGCATCCACAACTTCTGGAGACAAGTCATTCCACTGGATAATTATTCTGACTGAGGAAATTTCTCCTTAATTCCAGGTTGCTTCTCTTCTTGATTGGTTTCCATCCATTGTTTCTTGTCCTGCCCTCCGGCGCTTTGGAAAATAAGTTTTTTTGCGGCAGCCCCTCAAATATTGGAATCCTGCTACCATGTTCCCCACAGTCCTTCTTTTCTCCAAACTGGCCAAACCCAATTCCTGCAACCTTCTTCATATGTTTTGGTCTCCAGGCTTTTAATCATCTTAGTTGCTCTTCTTTACACTTTTACCGAAGTCTCAACATCTTTTTTGTAATGTGGTGACCAAAACTGGATATAGTATTCCAGTTATTATTTCTTCTTCTTCTTCTTCTTCTTTCTTCTTCTTCTTCTTCTTCTTCTTCTTCTTCTTCTTCTTCTTCTTCTTCTTCTTCTTCTTCTTCTTCTTCTTCTTCTTCTTCTTCCTCTTCCTCTTCCTCTTCCTCTTCCTCTTCCTCTTCCTCTTCCTCTTCCTCTTCCTCTTCCTCTTCCTCTTCCTCTTCCTCTTCTCCTCCTCCTCCTCCTCCTCTTCCTCTTCCTTCTCCCCCCCTCCTCCTCCTCCTCTTCTTCTTCTTCTTCTGCTGCTTCTGCTTCTCCTCCTCCTCCTCCTCCTCTTCCTCTTCCTTCTCCCCCCTCCTCCTCCTCCTCTTCTTCTTCTTCTTCTGCTGCTGCTTCTTCTGCTTCTCCTCCTCCTCCCTCCTCCCAACTTCTTACAACTTCAGAAAGGTAACATAGCTCATTCAGCACCACACCCTTGCTCCAAAATCAGGGCTCAGCACCTCCCCTTATTAAACTGCTCATTGCTTCTCCCTTTAAAATTCCCTTTTGACCCAGGGACAGAAAATGTGGTCTCTGCAGATCGTATGAGTGATGCCAACGAAGGTTGTTTCTGCATAAACCCCCCCGCAAGTGGGTGGATATTTCTCCTTGCGTCACACAACCGGGAGAAATGCAAAGTTCTTGACTTACCTCCCCTCGGAGGGTGAAAAGGAACAGTGGAGGCAGCTTCCATTTGTGCTAATGCTAAAGTGCCTTTTGGATGGATGTGCCTGTGTGTTAAAATACGTCATCTTTCCAATCATTTATTCCTGAAGAATTGCCTGTCAAAGTCTAAACCAGCTTTTGATTAGTGCGAGAAGCTGAACGTGCATTTTTCTTCTCTCCCAACTCACCCCTCCACGTTTTTAAGTAGGTGATTTTTTTCCCCTCTCTGTTTCCTTAATTCACAGCTTTATGGAAAAACTTGGGTCAATTTTTCTTTTTTTTAGCCACCTGGCTATTCCTGGGAACCCCATTATAAATGATTAAGTTTACCATCCCTTTCTTGATTTGTACTTGCTGTGGCACCGCTGTTTTACTTCCACCCAGTCCTTAATTGCAGAATATTCTTTCTTATCGGATGGCTCCCCCTAATACGAGTCTTAGTCCTCGGGAGTAGTGAATCCGTCTTCCTTATAGAGAAGCCTCATTCAAAAGAATTGCGGGGTGGGGGGGGTCAGAACCAGGAAACACCTGAGCCGAAAGCCTTTAAATCAAATCGGTTTTGAGAATGCCTTCAAACCCCCCAAAAAATCTTTTTCGCATATTTTAAAAAAGGGACGGCTGTCCCACTTCAGGGGTTTGATTCGCGCTTCATTCCATGAAAATATTTCTCCTTCCATTTCTCGGACCTGGTGCTGTTTCCAAAGTTTTTACAGTGGTTAGAGATTTTGGAGGCATTCGGTATGGCTCTGTAGGAGGAGGGAAGGTGGAGCTAAGTGGGTCATCAGCTTAGAGTCATTATGCTGCCACAAACAGTCCACAACTCCTCTGATTTAGTAAATTTAGCCAATTTAGTACTGTACTGAACTATAGTTGACTAGATTCTTGATCATTAAAGTGTCTTTGTGCCATTGTCTGGTGGCCTAGCACCAGTTTGGTATAGGGGTGAAGGCACCAGGCTAGAAAGTGGAAGGCAGTGAGTTCTAGTCCCGCCTTAGACACAAAAACCTGTTGGGTTCCTTTGGGCCAGTCACCAGGAGACAGTGAGTTCTAATCCCACTTTAGACATGAAAACCAGTTGGGTGACTTTGGGCCAACCACCAGGAGATGGTGAGTTCTAGTCCCACCCTAGGCATGAAAGTGGGTTGGGTGACTTTGGGCCAGTCACCAGGAGGCTGGGAGTTCTAGTCCCACCTTAGATATGAAAACCAGTTGTGTGATTTTGGGCCAATCACCAGGAGACTGGGAGTTCTAGTCCTGCCTTAAGCATGAAACTGTGTTGGGTGACTTTGGGCCAATCACCAAGAGACGGTGAGTTCTAGTCCCACCTTAAGCATGAAAGTGGGTTGGTGACTTGGGGCCAATCACCAGGAGACAAGGAGTTCTAGTCCCAAACTAGGCATGAAAGTGGGCTGGGTGACTTTGGGCCAATCACCAGGAGACTAAAAACTGGCTGGGTGACTTTCGGTCAATCATCAGGAGACTGGGAGTTCTAGTCCCGCCTTAGGCATGAAAGTGGGTTGGTGACTTTGGGCCAA
>NC_142014.1:4213688-4218688 GCF_049901735.1 Notechis scutatus
AAAATAGCTGATAGATATAGATGATAAATAGATGATAGATGATAGATGGATAAATGATAGATAGATAATAGATGATAGATAATAGATTGATGTTAGATAGATAATAGATAGATGATAAATATAGATGATAGATTGATGATAAATAGTTTATATAGATTGATGATAGATGATAGATGACAAATAGATGATAGATGATAGATTGATGATATATAGATAATAGGTAGATGATAGATAGATGATAAATATAGATAGATGATAGATGATAGATAGATGATATATATATAAATTGATGACAGATAGACAATAGGTAGATAATAAATAATAAAATAGCTGATAGATATAGATGATAGATGGATAAATGATAGTTAGATAATAGATAATAGATGATAGATTGATGGTAGTATGATAGTGTAAATAGTGATAGTGATGATAAAAGTTTTAGATTGATGATAGATGTAGATGACAATAGATGATAGATATAGATTGATGATATATAGATAATAGGTAGATGATAGATAGATGATAAATATAGATAGATGATAGATGATAGATAGATGATATATATATAAATTGATGACAGATAGACAATAGGTAGATAATAAATAATAAAATAGCTGATAGATATAGATGATAAATAGATGATAGATGATAGATGGATAAATGATAGATAGATAATAGATGATAGACAATAGATTGATGATAGATAGATAGATCTCCAACACATCGTTAACTTGTACAATCGATTCTGAAAAATGGCTCTAAGTGACATTGGGGCTTCCAGAATTAAATCAGCTCTTTTGACTAGCTTGGATATCAGGGAAACCTTGGACACAGGGATGATAGCTACCACACTCGTTTCGCTGCGTAAACTGAGCTACGGGTACACTTCAACATACAACCGTTTGTTTAGTGACAGTTTTGAGTTACAGCAGCCCTGAAAAAAAGCGAATTAGGAACATTTTTTTTTACATGATCCATTGCGGCCTCCTCACGGTCACATGTTCATTACTGAGACACTTGGCAACCGATTCATATTTGTGACAGTCGCAGTGTCCGAGGTTCGTGTGATCCCCTTTGGCGACCTTCTGACGTGCAAAGTCAGAATGGGAAAGCTGGATCCGCTTAACAACCATGTGACTCACTTAACAACTGCAGGGATTCCCTTAACAACGGTGCCAAGGAATAGTGGCAGGCACTGAGCCCCTGACCTTCTCGGATCCTCCTCACCCTCCTTCATGCCAAGCTCTGGAGTCCCAAATGCTTCGGTTTCTGTTTTGGGGCAGCAGCTTCAAGCCCTTAAAAGAGGGTGATGAAATGCCAACGGTTGACCAAGGAAGCAACAAGAGGCGTCTCTTGACTCCCACCCACTAACCTTAAGCCCCTTTCCCAACAGACCGGTCCCACCCTGAGGAACCGGGATCTGAATACGAGAACAGCACCGAGGAAGACCACGAAGGTAAGGACAGATGCAAAACGAGCCACAAGGTGCCCCCCCCCCATCTGGAGAGGTTTCCTATCCCACAAGATTTTGAGAAGCATCATTCAACGATGGGCACCCCTTGACTCACTGACCATTCAGTTAAAACTACCAGAAGTTGTGAAGGTGCTGGGGGGGAAAGGGGACTTATGTGCAGTCCTCATTTTATGACAGTCACAGCATTCCCATGATCGTGTTTGAACCCAATTTGGACACGCGTGTCCTTGTGATGGTTGCAGCATCACCCCCGAGCCACGTGTTCATCACTTGTGACCTTCCCAGGAGGTTTCTAACTAGCAAAGTCAATGGGGGGGGGGGAAGAAGCGGGATTCACTTAATGACTGCTTGATTTGCTCTATGACTGTGGCAAAAAAAAAAAAGAATCCTAAAATGGGGTTTGACTCATTTAACAACCAGATCTTTTAGCAACAGACGTTCGGGTGCCAAATTTGGTCATAAGTCAAGGCTGTTCATAAGTTCAGGGGTGGGATTCAAAAATCCCAGCAACTGGTTCGCTGCATGGTTGCTGGGTGGGTGTGGCCGGTAGGGCTGTTTTTCGCCTTCCTCAGAGTCCGGAGGCTTCCCTCAGGCCTCTGGGAGAGCAAAAATGGCCTCCCCCAGGCTCCGGAGGCCCTCCGGAAGCTAGAAACAGGCCCATTTCCAGACTTCCGGTACTTCCAGAAGGCCCATTCCCCCCCTCCCAGAGCCTCTGCACGGACCCTGTACTTACCTGCATCCAAAACGGGCTGCTTGGAGACTCCTGGGAGAGGCGGGGCTGGGTGGGCGGGGCCAGCCGGTTGCTTCAAATACTGGTTCGGCAAACCAGATGCAAATTTAACAACCAGTTCGCTTGAACCGGTCCGAACCGGTAGAATCCAACCACTGCCTATCTGTGAAGGAAATCCATTACATTTCTTTCATTTTCTAATCCATTTTCTGGGGTTTCTGTTGAGGTATTCCCCATTAGGAGAACCAGTGCACTCAGGGAAACGTAGTGAGAGTGATGTGGAATAACAAACAACCAGCATACAGATACACTGAATAGTAAAATGTAGGTTTTACTTCCAGTAAACGGGTAAACAAAGTCCAACAAACAGTTCAAATCATACAAGGTTAAAGCAGTTAGTATCAGTCCAGGGATAATCCAAAAATGAAGCCAAGTATCATAAACAGAGTTCAGTAAACGGAGTTTGCTAATAGTTGCAAAACTCACAGCAATCCGAGCAGAATGACGATCAGGCATAACGGCAAAACAGGAAATGCAAGGAGAAAGAAACCAGGTTTCTGGCTCCATCTTATGGCAGTTGGAGGAACCTCAGCCAATCACAATTACAGCATTCTCTTAAAGATACAACAGTCTTAAATTAACTATCCTGGTTTATATATTTCCAACCCAAGTGTTAGGTGACTATCATTCCTAACAGTTTCCACATAAGTTAGACTACAGTTTTCAGGAACTGCCCTGGCTGGGGATGGTGGGAGGGTACCGACGAGAAATTTAACCTAAATGTCTCCCAAATGCAGGCAGTCCCCGACTTACAGCCACAAATGGAGCCCAACCTTTCTGTTGCTAAGTGAGGCATTTATTCAGTGAATTTTGGCCCATTGTTATACCTTACTCACCAGGATCGTTAAACGAATCACTGAAGCTAAGTTCATAATATGGTTGTTAAATGAATATGGCTGCCCCCTGGACTCCGTGAAGTGAATTTTGCACCATTTAATGAACTTTCTTGCCACAGTTGTTAAGTGAATCCCTACAGTTGTTAAGTGAGTCACATGGTTGTTAAGTGAATCTGGATTCCCCATTGTCTTTGCTTGTCAGAAGGTGGCAAAAGGGGGATCATCTGACCCCGGGGAACACTGTGACCGTGACAAATATGAGTCAGTGGCCAAGCGGCCGCATTCTGATCATGTGACCATGGAGATACTACAAAGGTTGTAAGTGCGAAAAATGGTCGCAAGTCTCTTTTTTCAGGGATGTTGTAACTTTGAACGATCACGAAACAAATAATTGTAAATCAAAGACTGTTGAAGTCTAAATTCTAAATTCTAATTTGGTGATCAGAGGATGGGAAAGAAAGACTTTGGGGCAATTGAAGGGATGACCAGAAAGGAATCTTTCTTTCTTTCTTTCTTTCTTTCTTTCTTTCTTTCTTTCTTTCTTTCTTTCTTTCTTTCTTTCTTTCTTTCTTTCTTTCTTTCTTTCTTTCTTTCTTTCCTTCCTTCCTTCCTTCCTTCCTTCCTTCCTTCCTTCCTTCCTTCCTTCTGTCCATCTGTCTTTCTTTCTGTCTGTCTTTCTCCCTTGCCTCCTTCCTCTTTCTTTTCCTTCCTTCTTTCCTAACCTTCCTTCCTTTCCTTTCTTTTCTTTTTTTCTTTTCTTTTCTTCTTTTCTTTTCTTTTCTTTTCTTTTCTTTCTTTCTTTTTTGGCTAGAAATTTGAAAAGTCTCCATTCAGGCGAGAGTTTTCTCTTTCCTAATTTCTGAACAGTCCTTAAAACGTGATTCTGATACAAGAGACATAACAAACGCCTTCTTGTCTCGGGTTGACAATTGTCCGCCTGTGAAAAGAACACAACTGAGCCTTGCAAAACTTGGAAAGGATTCCGACGTATACAGTTTTTTCCCCACATGCCACCCCCTCATTCCCACGACACTGTCCAACTATTTACTAAGACTGTATTACTACTATTCTTCTCATCCTTCCTATTACCTATCTCCTTTCTACTTATGACTGTAGCCTTGTTGCTTGTATCTTTATGGTTCATATTGTTTTATTTAATTTCCTAGCATGATTGGATTGCTTATTTAGTATCCTAGGACTATCACTAAATGTTGTATCTTATGATTCTGGAGGAATGCATTTTTTACGCACACTGAGAGCTTCTGCACCAAAGACAAATCCCTTAGGTGTTTAATCATACTTGGCCAATAAAAAATTCTCCTCCTTCTCCTTCTCCTTTTTCTTTTCTTCTTCTCTTCCTTCACCTCCTCCTCCTCCTCCTCCTTCTTCTTCTTTTCTTTTCCTCCACCTTCTCCTTTTTCTTCTTTTCTCCTCCTCCTCCTTGTTCTTTTTCTTTTCTCCTTCTCCTTCTCCTTTTTTCTCCTCCTCCTCCTCCTCCTCCTCCTCCTCCTTATTCTTCTTCTTTCTTCCTCCTCCTTCTCCTTTTTCTCCTCCTCCTCCTCCTCCTCCTTCCTCCTCCTCCTCCTCCTCCTCCTCCTCCTCCTCCTTATTCTTCTTCTTTTCTTCTTCTCCTCCTTCTCCTTTTTCTTCTTTTCTCCTCCTCCTCCTCCTTGTTCTTTTCTCCTTCTCCTTCTCCTCCTTTTCTCCTCCTCCTCCTCCTCCTCCTCCCTCCTCCTCCTCCTCCTCCTCCTCCTCCTCCTCCTCCTCCTCCTCCTCCTCCTCCTCCTCCTCCTTATTCTTCTTCTTTTCTTCTTCTCCTCCTTCTCCTCCCCCCTCCTCTTTTGAAGAAAACAGAGTGGATATCTTGAGACACCTATTAAAAACAGGCTTATTATGATGA